>NC_077227.1:51086671-51209171 GCF_027887165.1 Monodelphis domestica
TTGTCATTTCTATTATCGAAGTCATCTTAGCTCCTCTCCTCCTAGTTCTGCTATTTCACTGGGCATCCGTTCCTAGAGACCTTCGCTGAGTGTGTCGTCATCATCATTTCTTCCTGCCCGAGATTAGTTCATTCCGTTCATAGATCACAATTTGTGCCGCCTCCTCTCACTGGACAGGCACCTTGGAAGCAGTCTGGATGCCAAGGGTCCCAGCCAAAGCCCTGTGCCAAGTAGAAGGCCAGGAAGATGACTCTTTGGCATTTGTGTCCGCCTTTCAGCCTATCCCAGGATTCTAGTCCTGGCTTTGTCCCCGATCCCTTCTGAAGCAGAGCTTGTCCTTTCCCCTCCTCTCTGCAGAAGCCATCGTCTAGGCAGTGCATTTTGAGGGGTGCCAGGGAGACCTGGAATTGGAAGCCCCTAGCAGCCAAGAGTCCCCATCAGCCACCTGTCCCCACCTCTGAAATCCCACACTTCTTTGAGCCAGGCTGTGAGGGAGACCAGAGGAGAAGACTGGGGAGTTCCCAGGCTGGCTGGGTCGATAGACTGAACGAGATGCAGCATTACACCATGACTCAGGGACGGCTCCTTCTTTCCGGGAGAAGCTGGGGCTTACACTAGCCCTAAAGGATTTGGGCAGAGAGGGGAAGACACCCCTGGCCGGGGACCCAGCCCAAGAAAGTGTGCAGAGGCTAAAATGAAGAGGATGCATTCAGGGCATAGAGAAGGGACTGGGCTGTCTGGAGGAGGAGATACAGGACCCTGGGAGGTGAGATCCAAGAGGGTTGGAGGCTGATGGGTGTCAGGATCTTCAGGAGGGGGCTGAAAAAAACCCCAGGGGTTACCTCATCCAATCTCTTCATTCTGTGGTGGAGGAAACCTGTCCATAGTCAGAGTTGGGATTTGAACCTGGCTCCTCTGATTTCCTTGGCTCATTCTAGGGTACCACACTATAACCCATTAGCACTGCTGAGGGCAGGATCAGAGAGTGTGGAACATAGGAGAGGAGGGCACTAAGCATTCAGCTGGGGAATGGAATAATTAGAATCGGTTCCCCAGGACTCTAAGTCCCAGCATCCCCTTTATGTGAATTTATTATTCATTTATTCAATGATTATTATCCATTATTTTTTCAATGATTATTATCCATTTATGTGAATGAGATGCTGGGACTTAAGAGTCCTGGGGAGCAGATTCTAATTATACACAGCTTAGTGGTATTAACAACTCTGGCATCTGCAGTTTGTATTCTCAGTCACCATGTGAGGCAGGTTGGGCAAGTATGATTATACCCATTTTATAGATGAAGAAACTGAAGCTTAGAGATGTCAGGTCACCTGCTCAGGGTCACACAGCCAGTAGCGTCAGAGCTAGAAGTGTAAACCCAGGTCTCCTGACTCCCAGGACCGTAGACTCTTCCTATAACACCCCACTGTCTCTCAAATGTGCCCTGAATGGCACGGGGGCAGATCTGGTGAAACTCCAGGCATGTTAAATATATGAAAAACAGCTTTGTGTGTCTGGCTAGACTATAAGCCTCCTAAGGGCAGAGGCTATCCAATCCCCTCATTATACTGTACACATAGTAGACACTCAACAAATCATTGTATATTAGAGGAGAAAGAGATCTAAAGGGTCTAGACTGACCCCTACCAAAATCGTGCATCTCTCCAGTCTTCCCAGAAAGACCTCCAGAAATGGGGAACTAACTGGCCTCCTTGAGGGGACCCATTTCCTCTAATTCATAGGAAGTATTTCCTCATCTTTGTAGAATCACAGAGCCCCAGTGATGGAAAGGAACACAAGAGTTCATGTAGTCAAACCCCTTCATGATGCGTGAATCACCTCTCCCCTGTCCTGGTCCATTTAGTCATCCAGCCTCTGCTTGAAGCCCTTCCAGAGCTGGGGTCTCCTGACTCCCAGAGACAGCCTGATCCACTTTTAGACAGCTCTCTTAGGAAATTAGTCCTTTTATTGAGTTGAAATCTCTCTTTCAGTAAGTATCCTCTCCCCTCTTCTTGGCACCTGGGGGCAGGCAGAACAAATCTAACTTTTTTTCCCCTACATGGCAGTTCCTTAAACACTTAAAAATTCCCCTTCTCCCCCTTTTTTCTGGCTAAACATCCATAGTTCATTCAAATGGCGTCATTTCCATGACTAGTCAATGACCATGTTAAGGCATTTAACATCTCTAAGACTTAGTTTCTGAATCTGAAAGATTATAACAACCTACCTGTGTTACCTATAGACGAGGTCTAATTAAGGACTTCACAAACTCTAAAGCGATGTGTAAATACCATTTTATTATCATTATTATCACAGAGTCCAACTGCCTCATTTTATGGATGAGAAGACTGAGGCTTAGAAAGGAAAGCTATTTAGCTTGGAATCAGCAGAGCTGGAGGAGTCTTTCCAATGCCCCATGAACTGGGCGCCATGTTTCTTTCCCATCACCTTCCTTTCTGGGACTAATACATAATAACATGTTGTAATATTGTGATAACAATGTTATAATATGTTAGTATAATGTCTCCTTTTTTAGTTGTGGTGACCCCATTCATTAATTTGCTAATATAGTAAGTGCCTATTCTAAGGGCAGATAGAACAGACAGGAGAAGGTAGCAGCTCTGTGATATTGTCTTCTTTTACCAAATAGATGGGCACCTTTTCTGCAGCTTATAGCCTTAAAGAATTGCCTGGGCACTAAGAGGTTAAATGAGCTATCCAGGGGCACACCATTCATAGTGGCATCAGAAGCAGGGTTTAAATCTAGGTCTTCCCTGATTTTTAGGCCAGTTCTAAATCCACTGCACCCCACCGTGCCTGGGGATAGGTAAAGGAACATGATAGTTACCTTTGAATATCTGGAGGGCTGCCAAGATCTTGGCTTTGGTGGGTAGGGCTAGGGGCTCAGGGGCAGCCCTAAGGAAAACCTTCTAACTCTTCTTCACAAGGGTCCTGGCTTCCCTCTGACCAGAGGTCTCCAGGCAGAGTCTGGATGGCCAACCTCCTGTTGAGTCCATCCCTCTCTTGGGTTTGGGTTGGACTAGATGGAGGTCTCTGAAGTTTTCCCTTCTAGCCTGTAAGATTCTGGGATGCTTTGGCTCCTCAAAGGCTTCCAAATACAAAGTCTGAGCAGAAGGAAAGTAAATCAGCAACAGAAACATCCCAAAGAACTGTTGGCTCAGAAAACGGATCTTCTGTGGGCATAGACAGGATGGGCAAACCCTATTCTCAGCCGGATCTGAGGGGATGAGGCCATGGGAATTTGCCATCGAGTAAATGGAGTAAGTCACCCCTTCCCTCTGCCCACCTCCCCACCTTGTCATTTCCGAAAAAGGCAACCCTACCTGGGCATGGCTGTGGTCCAATTTGGATTCTTATGAGCCAAGCTCCAGTCATTCAAGCTCATTCAAGGGGGGAGGGCAGCCGATCTCAGTTAGTGCAAATGGCCAATTCCATGGTAGTCTCGAGGAAATGAAGTTTGATCTTGTTTAAGAATGCAGAATAACCAGAACTGTCTCAGTCCTCAAATCCTGAAAGAACCTATTTTAATAAATAGATAAGAGTGCTCTGTAGATAGTTTCACAGTATTTGAAAATTCTTTTATTCTATTCCCTTAATCATTTCACTGTGCTGAACTCTCTAACCTTTATGTAGTTCGATCCTAGATTCTAAAGAAATATAGCTTGTATTTATATAAAAATGGGATGCAAGTCCTTGAGAGGAGATGGTTTTTGTTTTTGTATCCCTAATGCCTGGCACTAATGAATAACCCTAAAAGACAGGAAGGTCCTAGAGGGATTATTTGACTAATTTTACAGAGAAGGAAACTGAGGCCCAGAAGTGACTTCACCCATGTTCGTACACCTAGTAGGTATCTTGAGACAGGATTCAAACTTCAAATTTGTTCTGACTCTAGGTCCAGAGCTCATTCTGTTATGCATATTCTATTTTTTTTTTAACTTGTTAACTTGGAAATAAATACAGAACTTCCAAGTAGTCAAAAAACTCACTCTTTAATCCGGAATAAGGGATAGGTTCATCATTTTGGCCACCACACAGAATCAAAGGCTCTGGGAACTGTATTGGGGGAAGACACAGCTCTTAATACCAACCCCAAAGGGAGCCTGAACCTGAGAGTCTCTTTATACCTTTGGGAAGCCTACGCAGAATAACTACAATCAGGTGCATGAACCTCTAAACACTCAACAGCTATGACATTAGAAAATGGTCAGCTGTAACAAATGAAAGATAAAGGTTAGACTCAGAAGCCTGCTTTCTGAGAGGAAACTTTCAACCAATAGAGAAGCCTCCATAACAAAAAGGGCTTAACATTTAAATCAAAATAGGTGTGCTTAGTACTGGGGTTTCTCAAAAGTAAAGGTAAACTGAGTCATCCAAAAATTCGCATTGACAAACCCTTACCTTAGAATGGATACCAGGTTGTGGTTCTAAAGCAGAACCACATCCCTACCTGCCCTCATCTTTTCTCTCTCTTTTTAAATTTAATTACCTTCTGCCTTAGAATCAAGACTATCAGATCCAAAATAGAAGAGTGATAAGGGCTGGGAAATTGGGAGCTAAATGACTTGCCCAGGATCACACCACTAGAAAGTGTCTGAGGTCAGATTTAACCCAGGACCTGCCAACTCCAGGCATGGTACTCCATCCACTGAGCCATGTAGATGTCCCCATCCTACCTCTTTTGATAAGAGTGTAATTCATCTCTCTCTCTCTCTCTCTCTCTCTCTCTCTCTCTCTCTCTCTCTCTCTCTCTCTCTCTCTCTCTCTCTCTCTCTCTCTCTCTCTCTCTCTCTCTCTCTCCATCTCTCTCTCTCCCTCCCTCTCTTTTTCTTTCTCTCTCTCTCTCTCTGTCTCTCTGTCTCTCTCTCTCTCTTTCCATCTCTCTCTCTCCCTCTCTCTTTCTCTCTCTCTCTCTCATACTCTCTCTTTCTCTTTCTCCCTCCCTCTCTTTCTCCCTCCCTCTCTTTCTCCCTCCCTCTCTTTTTCTCTTTCTCTCTCTCTCCATCTCTCTCTCACACTCTCTTTCTCTTTCTCCCTCCCTCTCTTTTTCTCTTTCTCTCTCTCTCCATCTCTCTCTGTCTCTCTCTCACACTCTCTCTTTCTCTTTCTCCCTCCCTCTCTTTTTCTCTTTCTCTCTCTCTCTCCATCTCTCTTTCTCTCTCTCTCTCACACACACACAATCCTCTTTACAATATTAGAAGTCGTAAGTCATCTGTTCTAACCTCCTTCTTTTACAAGTAAGGAATCTGAGACCTAGAGAGGTTAAGTCATTTGATGGTTGTCACAGGGAGGCAGGAGTAGACTTTGGTCCCCTGACCTCAAAGCTCTCTTCCATGGGTTCTACCTCTGGAAAATGGCCACAACGGATTCAGTTGATCCAAAGGAACAAGATCTGAGTTAATATGATGGTACTTCATATGAAGTAGCCCCTGAGGTCCCGTCCAGTTGGAAATCTATGGTTCTGTGACCCTGAGGTGCTAGAAAAAGAGTGTGGATTCTTTATGAGTGTTATCGTTAGGGATTTGGTGATCCCAGCCCGGGATGGCCAGTCTGGGCTCCCAGCGTTCTGCCATGCTGCAGAATAGCCCAGAGGAGGAGGCCTGGCCACCTGTCCTCCCTGAACCCCAGGCTCTTTGGGGGGATGAGCTGATCGCTCCCACAGGCTGGATTCAAAGTCTCTCCTTTCTCGTCCTGGGTCCAGGTGCTTTCGCCAAGGTCAAAGAGAGCCAGCGCATGAGTGATGAGGGCAAGATGGACCAGGACGAGGCCGACGGGATCCGCAAGCGCTGCCGCGTGGTGGGCTTCGCCCTGCAGGCCGAGATGAACCACTTCCATGAGCGTCGGGTGCTGGACTTCAAGCATATGATGCAGTCCTATCTGCGGCAGCAGATTCTCTTCTACCAGCGGGTCAGCCAGCAGCTGGAACAGACCCTGCGCATGTATGACCACCTCTAAGTCTGCCCCTCTGCCTCTCCTGCTGAGCCTCTGCTCCAGCCTTCCCCCTCCCCAGCGCAGTCTCCCCCCCCCCCCCAGATGTCTGCTCAGGTAGAGAGAGCCCCGAGGGGCTTCCTGGTAGGGATGGCTTAATCCCAACTTCCGCTGCCCCTTTTGTACGCCTAACCAGTCCCTTTCTTCTCCTTTGTAGGTAATATGTCTGCCCTAGAGTGGCCTGACTTCCAGGCCCCTTGGGGGAGGCTCTGGCAGTGCCTGCCTTGATCCCCATTTAGAGCAGGGCGCCCCTCCCCCTCTTTGCAAAAGGCCCCAGAGTAGGGGGGCAGCCCCTGGTTTCTAGTTTGGGGTGGCCTGGCTTCCTTTTCATTTGAAGTGGGAGCCGAGGCAAATGGGGAGGGAGCTTTCGGAGACCCGAGGCTGTGGTGGCCCAGAGAGAGAACCCAAGAGAGCCCCGTCCCCAGCCTCGAACAATACAACAGGACTCTGTGAATCACGGTTATTCCTGGACATTCCTGGACGGGGCTATGGGGGGATCGAAGCAGCCCCTTCTTTCTGCTGAAAACCTTAAGGCTTCCTCACCTGTCTTACCCCAGAACCACAGCTTCTGCCTATCTATGGCATGGATTGTGGCCATTGACTCCCCTTCGTGGTAGGGAATCTGGCCAAAGCCCGGATGAGAAGGGAAACTGGGCCCCACGACAGCTGCCCTCACGTCCTGCCCCGTTCTCACTGGTCAGTGGGGACCCCGAAGCCCCTACTAATGCCAGGCCCCTTGGTGGGGCCCTGCCAGGGGCCACTAATGCCCGGCTAAGATCCCCCCAGTTGATCCTATTCGTCTCCTTCCCACCTCCCACCCCGGAGCAGGAGCTGCCCGAAGGCTAGCCTTCATTGACAAGCCCGGCGGCCTTCTGCCCTGGACTCATGCTCTTTTCCCACAGCCCAAGCTCTTACTCTGGAACTGAACTTGCCTGAGAGTTGTGCTCACCAGCAGGAATAACCTATGGGGTCAGGGCCCAGATATCTTCCATTCCATGAGTCCTTCAAGGACCCCTCAAGTGCCTTTCGGTCACCCGGATCTCAAGCGAGGTGATAAGCTGCCCGCGGTTTCTGCTCTTCACTGGCAGAGAACCCGGGGGGCAGAAGGAAGGGTAGGGGAGCCTCAGCCTAGGTGCCCTCCTGGCGCCCATCCCCTCTCCCCGCATGCACTGTGATGCCAGCCCAGCCTCACTAAGGATGGGCAGAAATGGCTCTGGTCATTGTTTACATCCCAGTGGGAGCTGCCCACATACCCTGTAGGTCTGGGGGGAGGATAGAGAGGGTGGGAGGGATGCCACCAGACAGTGGGCGCCACAGTTTGGTGGCACCCCTTAAGGCCTCGGGCGGCCCCCCTTGCTTCTGTTTGTTCTCTTTTTTTTTCTCAAAAGAACTTTTACAATTAAAACAACAGAGTTAAAATTTTTCCTTAAGCGTTGGCTTAATCCTCCCTCCCCTCTTCTGTAAATGTAGAGAAGGGACAGAAGGGAGGCAGAGAGACAGAGCCACAAATGGACTCTTCCCCAGCAGCGGGAAGGAATTCCTTGGTTTCTGAGCAACATAGAAGGTGGGAAAGTGGGTAGCAGAATGGTCAGATAAACCTCTGGCCGTGAGCTTGGCGGAGTGGCCCAGTCCCTCCTCTGGACCACTGGATAAAAGGAATCATCCTTACAAATCCAGACAGAGAACTCCTGAAAGATTAAGATTAAAGATTAAGAAAGGCAGTTGTAGGTTTTTAAATTAACATACAACAACTCAAGTATTATAAGATTTATTAATAATAACGAAAATAAAACTAACACTAACTCAGCTGGGGTCACAAGAGAAACAGTTAAAAGTACGCCAGGCGTTCATTGCATTCAGCTACCCTGTGAAAGAAGTGGGAGAAGATAGTTGGGGAGGCCGAAACTGTCAACATGGACTCTAGAAACCCAACTTACAAGCTAGTCCTAAAACTTGGGGTTCATCGGATCTTACGAGGCTAGATTCCATGTTGACAAAACATTTGGGGAACCCTACAAGGTGGTGAGCTCAGTGTGGTGGGAGGAGTCCCAGCTCTGCCATTGGTACCCAGTGCAATGGACCAGGTTGCTAAGGCATCTTCCAGCTACAAGAGCTGGGATGCTACAGGTGTCCTACATCTGGATGGCAGGTGCCTAGTTGGGGGGCTGGAAGGAATGGCCAGAGGCTTTCATTGTATGGGTGACAAAGCGGGGGCCGGGGAGGATTTGTGTTTTGCCAGAGGTTAGCCTGGTAGTCAGAGTTTTAAGAGGCCAAAGAAGAGGAAGGTCAGTGTAGCTGGGCTTCTCGGACTGGGTAGGACTTGATCCAGTGGACTCCGTTTGGCTAGGCAGAGAGGAGGGGGATCCAGACTGGGGCATGGTGTGAGAGCATAGGGACCCCCTGGAAAAGAAGGGAGACTCTTCCAAGGGGAGCTGGCCTTGTGCGATCAGCCCGTCACAGGAGGGATAGAGTTTTGGTTCAATTAAAGAAAAAAAAATGAAGGCTTCCTTTGCTAAGCGAAAGGGGTGGACAGAATAGACAATGTAGGATGTAAAGGGAGCAAACCTGAGGAAAGAGTTCAGCCTTTCCTCTGGGGAGGATGGGGGAGGCTTCCCGAGGCTCCGTGTGTTTGCGGGATCGAGGGGGGACCCCGTGCCGAGCCTCCATACGTAGCACAAAAGGACCCTTGGATCTGGGGTCACTGGACTTGGTTTCGGCTCATCCCCTAGGTGATCGTGGGTAAGTCATTTCACTTCCTGGGGCTCCTTGTTTTTTACCTCATGAAATAAGGGGGTGGATTTCTGGCGGAACGTGGGACCCAGGATGGGAGAGGGCGAGTATAATGGTTCCAGAAGGGAGCCAGGAGCTTCTGGAGTGATTCCCGGCAGCCCCACTTCAAAATTAAATCATTTGGGATTTTCCAAGAAATCCACCCACCGCCGTGCGCGCTCAGCACAGTTCCTGGCACATGATGGTTAATAAACGCTCCACGCCTCTCCTCCTCCCTCCCCCCTTCTGGTCCGCACTTCTGCCGGCGCCGAGCAGGGGTGGGGGCGGGGTGGGCCGGTGGCAATGAGGTCATCCTGCTGGCCGGCTCCAGGGCCCAGTCACGTGGCGGAGACAGATGTGCCGAGCCCTGGGGACTGAGGCACTGGCCCCATCGGCCTTTCTGTGGCTCTCAGTGGAAAACAATGAGGGGCCTCTATCTTTCTCTCTCCCGGGGGCCCCGGCTGGGGGCGGGGAGGGAGGACAGGGACCAGGGAGGGAGCTGCGGAGAGGGCTGAGCGGGGAGGGGCCCCCCAGCTGTTGAGCAGAATTGAAAGGAGGATGCTGAGTGTGGGTCTTTAGGGCACCCCCCCCATCCTACCACGTGGCTCCGGGCGGGGGGGTGGTGAGGGGGATGGGAGAGGGCCAGACAGGATGATGGAAGGACAGAAGGACGGACTCCCGGTTCCTGCTTCCCCCTCCCCCCCATTCCTAGGGATTGTCCAACGCCAGGGATAGATCGAGAGGACTTCACTGGCTTATGGGAGGAGTCCCCGGCACCAGCCTGCCCCTTCCCTTTGGGGTCAGCCAATCGCTAGGTTGTCGATGCCCTCCCTCCCTTAACCACTCACTCACTCTGACACATCGACAAAGCACACGTCTTCACCCACCCAGAAACACACGTAGACAAACCCGACCCGAGATCTTTGATCTCGGAATTCTAAGACTGGAGGAGATGGCACACATTCACTTTTCTCCCTCCCCCCTTCTCTGCGGGGACACGCAGGGACAAGAATCAACACCCTCTTCTCTGTGCCTCTATCACGCACCCAGGAGGCTGGCTAATTACAGAAGTCCTCTCCAGTGCATACCTCGAATTTAGAGCCGGAAAGGGCCTCTTTTGACAGATGGGGAGACTAAGGCCCCTGGAGGTGGTAACTTGCTCAAGATGCTCAGGATGGGGTGGAGCGCGGTTATGGAGGCTGACACGGCAGGGGTCACCTCTCCTGAGCCCGACCCCATCATCCCAGCGCACAAACCTGCTCAAGGAACCCAGGCCCCATAGCAGACAGACCGGAACCACCTGAGGTGGGGAGGGGATGCCTTCGGAAGGAAGGCCGCGATCTGGTCTCCCCTGCCTTGGCTCTGTGGGCACAGGGCGCCTTCCCCAACAGAAATCGAACCAGTGGGGTGATCAGGCTTTGCCTAGACCTGTCCCGAGTGCCAGGATGACTCTCAGAGAGCCTGCCTTCCTTTGTGCCAGGTTCCTCTCCCCGCCCTGCCAGCACTCCAGGGCTGTGCCTTTGGAAAGGGTTTTCCTTTCCTTCACTAAAAACAAACAAGCAAACAAAAACAGCCTTCCAGGGTCCGCCCGGGTCCTGCCCGGAGATGCAAAAAGGGCAGAAAACGCAGGCAGGAAGCCACCCAAACAAGGCTGGGGTGGGGGCAGGGACAACGTGGTTCTGATTAACATTCCCGGCGTTGGAGCATGTGAGGACTTGGGGCCCGCCCTGCCCCGGTCCGCACTTTTCCCTCTGCTGACTCAGCGCTCCCCCAGCCGCCGGGCCCGCCGCCCTCCCCAAACAGAACACGCCCCCTGCCCCTATTCACCTGTTGCCCCATTTCCACCCTCAACAGATGCCAGACCCCAGGACCTCGGGGAAGGAGTGGGGGTGGGGAGTATCCGCCCCCTCCCCCACCCCAGAGCTGTCCAGATTGGTAAGGAACCCCAGGCAGCGAGCAAAAATGATTGGACTGGGAAGGAGAGGTCCAAGACGTCCCAAATAACGTGAAATCTCCATTTCTAACGCTCAGGCAGAAAGCTGGGTGGGTACTTTATACAAGGAAATGGATGCACAAACTGGAAAAATCGCCCGGAGAGGGCAACCAGGATGGAGAAGAAGGCCCTGAGGATGGATCTGTGGAAGGAACCAGAGACTGTTTAGTCTGGAGAAGGTGAAGAGGGGTAGAAGGATAGAAGAGCGCCTTCCAGCATTTGAAGACAATAACCTTTTCTGCTTGTATCCAGACCTCCCTCCCCTTCCCCATCCCTTTCACTGCCCCAGAACTGGGCACCACAGGCAGCCGGTAGAAGTTGCAGAGGCGCAGACTTGGGCTGTTTTGGAAAAGAAATGGAAAAAATAGAGTGGGTTGACCAGGGAAGTGATGGGCTCCCCCTCATTGGAGGTCTTGGGGCAGAAAAACAAACTGAATGACTACTTGTCAGGAGGTAGTCTGTGGAGGAAGGTAGCTTGGCAGTGAAATGGATAGAGAACCAGCCTTGGAGTCCTGAAAACTCATCTTCCTGAGTTCAAATCTGACCTCAGCCACTTGCTAGTTGTATGACCCTGGGCAAGTCTCTTGACCTTGTTTTCCTTATTTTCCTCATATGTAAAATGAGCTGCAGAAGGAAATGGTAAACCACTCTGGTAACTTTGCCAAGGAAAGCCCCAAAGGGGTCACTAAGAGTCAGATGCCACTGGAAATGATTTAACAAGGCTTTAGAAGGGAATCTTTTGGATTGTTGAGGTATTCTCCATCTCTGAGATTCTGGGCCCTTCGTCTGTCTAAATAATAATAAACTTGTATAACCCAAGCTTCCCCCAGTCTTATCTTTTTCAATGTACAGTGTTCCAAGAGTCTTGGTGCAGTTTTAAGCCCTGATAATTGGAAACAGTTCTGCACAACTAACTAAATGTGACACCATATGCAATTCTCCAATTCTAGGCAGAAAGGAAGAAAGGTGCATTCCTCGACTCCTCTCTTCAGTTTCTTTTTTTCTTTTTCTTTTAAAACCCTTACCTTCTGTCTTAGAACCAGTACTATGTATTGATTCTAAGGCAGAAGAGCGGTAAAGGCTAGGCAATGGGGGTCAAGTGACTCGCACAGGGTCACCCAGCTGGGAAGTGTCTGAGGTCAGATTTGAACCCAGGAACTCCCATTTCTAGGTCTGGCTCTCCATTCACTGAACTATCCAGCTGCTTCCATTCAGTTTCAACTATAGATCTGAAAAATGGGTAATGATGATCATGGTTTCCTTCTTATTGTTATTCTAAAATGTTTCCATAAACCTAAATAGCTTTAAACTGCACTAAAACTTTTGGGACACACTGTATTTTACTTTCTACATCATCTTCATTTTCAGATAGTTTTTCTATTCTCAATTCAACAAACCAACCCTTGTAACAAAGTATGAAAAAAGAGAGAGAGAAATCAGATTAGCCAGACCAGCACTCACTAATTGTTTCTCAAAGCACAGGGAATATTCCACATCTATAGTCCATCCCCTCAGCAAAGAAAGTTAGGAAGTAGAAATGTTTTTATAAAGCACTTTCCTGTGCATTCTTCTCTTTTATTCTTCCTGTCACCCTGGTGAAATAAAAAGGATGTAATTACTTTTCTCCTTTTACTGGTACAGACAGGACTGGGAAATTGAGTTCATTCTTTGCTCAAAGACAATAAGAAACTTTTCCTAGGAAACCAAGTTATCTAGCTTTGTGGTCAGAAATCCTGGATTCAATTATTGCCTCTGTTTCATCTTGATTTCCTTATCTGTAAAAGTCAATGTAGTCAGGGGCAGCTGGGTGACTCAGGATCACCAGACCTAGAGGCAGGAGGTCCTGGGTTCAAATCTGACCTCAGACACTTCCTAGCTGGGTGACCCTGGGCAAGTCACTTAACCCCCATTACCTAGCCCTTACCACTCTTCTGCCTTAGAACCAATATAAAGGACTGATTCTATGTCCGAAGGTAAGGGTTTAAAAATAAAAGTCAATGTTCTTGATAATAAATGATCTCTATGAGAAGGTGAATACATGGGGGTATAGCAAAAAATAGCTTGGAAAATATAGTTCAGTATTAAGAAATGAAAGCGGCCCCAAACTTCCTATATATGAGAGAGTTGGAAGGTGCTAAATACCATGAGCATTGAATGATATCACCAAAAAAAATTGAATTCATTTAAACAAAAAGATAGAATTGTGAAAGTCAGAATGGGTTTGAATCCTGACTACTATCTACCATCTCAGAGACTGCAGGCAAGTCCCTTCATCTCTAATACTAATATTAGGTAGCATTTATATAGTGCTTTAAGATGTGCAAATATTAACTCACTTGGTGCTCACAACAATCCTGGGAGACAGATTCTATTATGATCCCCATTTTACAGTTGAGGAAACTGAGAGTGATGGATTAAGTGATCACAAGACTAGTGTGTTAGGCTAGATCTGAACTCAGTGCTCAACTGTGTCACAAAGCATAGCTCTAAAATAGCAATCTAGTGAACTACTTATCAAGGGAGTTGTCTTTTTTTTTTCTTCCAGAATCACCTCCTAGTCTGTAGTTAGTTCATTAACTGGTTAGAGTAAAGGTCAGAATCAATATGAAATCAGAAGAAAGGACAAAGATGAGTTGATAACAGGGAATGCAGTCAGTCCAGTTCCAACTCAACCTGTTGTTTTAATTTTGTGTTCATATCTTTTATTTTTACATCATCTTAATGCCCAGCTATTCCCCTCCTTCTACGCAACCCAGCAAGCCATCACTTGCAGCAAAGAACAAAAGAGAAAGAGAAAAAGCAGTTCAGCGTAGCTAGCTAAGTCACCTTCATCTGACAGTATATGCAACTTTCCACTCCAGTAAGAAAGGCTAGAGGGAGGTGTGTTTTCTCATCTCTTCTCTCTAATTCAAATGCTCTCTCTCTGTCTCTCCCTTCCTCTCTCTCTGTCTCTTTCTGTCTCTCCCTTCCTCTCTTTGTCTCTGTCTCTCTCTCTCTCCCTTCTTCTCTGTCTCTCTCTCTGTCTCTGTCTCTCTCTCTTTCTTTCTTAAAAATCCATACCTTCTGTCATAGAGTCAATACTAAGTATTAGTTCCAATGGGGGTTAAATGACTTGTCCAGGGTCACACAGCTTGGAAGTATCACAATCCAATTCAAACTCTTTAAACAAACTATAGAATTAGAGAAATGGATAATTGCTGATAATCATAATTTTTGTTATCATATTTATAACATTATATTATAATCTATGTTGATACTATAATAGATATAACTAGTGATATAATCAATATCTATAATAATAATTTTATTTCATATTATAATATATATGTTATTATGTTTCTTTGCTATTACTATAAAAATGTGTGATGATGAAAAAATTCATTTCATTTTCAAATATATCCCCCTTTTCCCACTCAGGGATTCATCTCTTATAATAAGTAATAAAAAGAAAAAAAAGCAGGTTAACAAAACGAAACTGTGTCAATTGAAGATGACAGGGTATGCAAAATTGTATATCTACAGTGGCACACTGGGGCTGGAGTGAGGAATGCCTGAGTGCCAATCTTGCCTCAGATACTTCCTAGCTGTGTGATCCTGGACAAGTCACTTAGACCTCTGTTTTGGTTTCTTCAACTGTAAAATGAGGATCACAATAGCACCTACCTCCCAGGTTGTGTTGTGCGGATGTCATGAAGTGCTTGGCATAGGGTCCAGTCCCTAGGAGACTTTTAATAAGTTCTTGTTCATTTCACCCTTCACTGGACTCTGCAAGGAAGGGAGGGAAGGAATTAATTTTTAGAAAAGAAAAAGGTTACTCTAATGAGGAGATCATGAAAGCCCAGAACCAGACCCAGCAAACAAACATTTGCTCTCCAGAGAACTAGGTTGGGGCCCCCAAAACACCACTATAGGGAACATCCCACTTGAAAAACATTGCAAAGAAGGAAGGAAGATAAACAATACTGCTGCTCCAAACAGTGAAAAGCAATGGAGAGGAAAACGAGCCTTCAGAAAGCTTTGGCCTGAGAACCAGCTAAGCCAGATCATCCCAAGTGTATTTATAGATGAAACTGATTGCTTGCACAGATTTGCCAGCATTCCTATCATTAATGATATGCTCTCATTCATTGTTAATCCACCATAAGTGGACTCTACTCTCTGGTGGTGTGAAGAAGCCTTCTAAAAAAGAGAAATCGGGGGCAGTTAGGTGGCTCAGTGGATGGAGAGCCAGGTCTAGAGTCCTGGGTTCAAATCTGATCTCAGACACTTCCTAGTAGGGTGACCCTGGGCAAGTTACTTAACTCCTATTGTCTTACTCTTTGTTGTTGTAAAGATGGGGCCTCCACTCATGTCTCTTGCTTCATTATAACATGGAGGTAGACCTCAGTTCTCAAATAGTAATAACTAGCACTTATTGGGGTAGTTAAGTGATTAAATGGACCCAGAGTCAGGAAGACTCATCTTCCCTGAGTTCAAATCTGGTCTCAGACATTTACTAGCTGGGTGATCCTGGGCAAGTCACTTAACCCTGTTGGCCTCAGTTTCCTCATCTGTCAAATGAGCTGGAGAAAGAAATGGCAAACCACTTCAGTAGCTCTCTCAAGAAAAGCACAAATGGAATTACACAGAGTTGGCCATGACTGAAAGACAACTGAGCTTCAACAAAAGTATGCCCCAACTCATTGGACTGAGCCCCTATGGCAAACTTTATGGGAAAACACAGACTGCATTTCTACTTTAGAAGGAACACCCACATAGATGTGATCATAGATCCATGTAAGTAGTATATGTTTAACTTAAAAAAATTAATCTCACAAAAGAATGTGGTAGGCTTTCCTGTTTCTGAGACTCCTCCCTTCTACTTTGGAGCTGCAATAGTAAATATATTGAAATACAAGTATTTTAAGAATAATGCCAAGACCTTGGATAAGTCACTTAACCAGTTTACCTTAGTTTCCTCATCTGTCAAATGAGCTGGAGAAGGGAATGGCAAACTTGCATTGTTTTTGCCAAGAAAACCCCAAATGAGGTCCCCAAGAGTCTGACAAGCCTGGCCCACAAGAAGAATAATAGTCAGCCACAAGAGAGAAAGGAAAAGAGAATAAAGAGCTTTTGACCCATCTGAGGGCAATCTCCCTTTTGCCCATCCCTTTCTAAGAAAATTGTGATCATTGAGATTAATGGTTCCCCCTCTCCCCCCAGGGCTTAGGGCAGAAGGTACCATTTCTAAGTCGTAAGACTAGTTTATTCTGGAAGGAAAGCCCCAACCCACATTTGAACACAGCAGGATCTTCTCCTCAGTCAAGATTCCTAAAAATGCTACCTCAAAGATCTTTGGGAGGGAGACGTGTTGGCTGGAAGGCACAGAGAAATGCTGTCAATCTGGGCATCTGCCTCTATGCTAGAAATGGCTGATGGATAATATGGATGAAAAATTAATCAATTTAATTTTGATTAATGAAAATCAAATGACTAGATTAGCTAAAATTAGATGGTGTTTAATAAATAATTTTAGTTATTTAATAAATGAAAGGCTTGTTCCAAAATTGCAGCGATGGTTCCAAAAGCATTTATGAGGCTCTTACAATAAGCTGGGCATGCACTGAATGTTGTAAACACAAAGACAGAAGGGAAGCAATTCCTACCCTCTAGGGGCTTATTCAGTGGTCCAATGGTGGGGAGGGACCGAGATGACTCTATTTTTGTTGTTCAGCCTTTTCAATTGCATCTCTCTCTTTATGACCCCATTTGGGACTTTCTTGGCAGAGCTGCTGGAGTGGTTTACCATTTCCTTATCATTTCCTTCTCCAGCTCATTTGACAGATGAGGAAACTGAGGCAAATGGGGTTAAGTGACTTGCCCAGGGTCGCATAGCTGGGAACTATAAGATCAAATTTGAACCCAAGACCTCCAGGCTGGACTGAATGGATGCCCTCTTTCTCATTTCTACCTCCATGCCCCACTCCAGACCACGAGATGGTATCTTCTAAGATTTATCTATAAGGGGAAAATATAAAAATTCAGAAACAATCTATGAGGGCAAGTCTGAGAAGTACTTAAAATTTTGCAAGTTATTCTGTTGGTGTGAGGCAGCCCCTGTGATCCGGACAGCTGTAACTAGGGTGGGGCTACTGGAGTTTTGTTTCAGGTACCAACAATGCCCCAAATGCCCAGGGAGGGACCACATTTCCTCCCTATGGAGTTTCCGTGATACTAGCTATCTCTCTCCAAAGGGTTGTGGAGGAAGGTAGGTCCTAAGAAAGGACACACGATCGGAGGACAGGGGAGGAGACAGTGTATGCTCTCTCCCAATCTAGCACTAGACTACCTTCTTCCTTCCCCCTGACCATTTTTCTCCCAGGTGGAAATTTTCTAGTTATGACCCTGAATTTGAATCGTGGAAAAAGTACAAGAGGAATCCTGGAACGTTGGATGTGACCCTTGCTACGTACGTGACCAAGGAGCAGTCATTGAGACAAAGTTTCCTCATCTGTAAAATGGGAACATTCTATTCTGCTGGCCTTCCGGTGTGGTGAGGATCTTTAGCTGCGGGTCCATTTCGGTTTTCTCCTCTCCGAAGGGGAAAGGGAGTGCATTTAAAGCGTATCCAGTCATTTCCTATTAGAATACAAGACCCATTTGGACCATTAAGCCCCAAACAAGCCCCTCGGTCGGTCTCGGGCCAGAGGAGAATCTCCAGACTCCCCCCTTCCTTCCGGAGATGGGCATTGAATGCTTTTGACCTCTGGACTTTACCGCCTGAAACTTAATAGGAAACGGGAAACTTAATGGAAAGAAAAGAAGTAAACACCATTGTTTTGGATGGTTCCACCCCCATTGACTGTGAGGGAAGGGCTCCGTGAATGTGTGAATGACCTTAGCCGCGGGGATGTGACGAGCTCCACTGCCCAACCCCACTGGGGAGGCTGGTTTGCCAGCTTAGCGATGAAATGGGGCAGAGGCCGCCTCCTTCTCCTTGATTCTCCACCGTTCCCTGCCTGGGTCCTCAGTTGACTAAAGAAGGGCTTGGGGGATGGGGGGATGGGAATGGGGGCGGAGCCTGCGCCCACCTGGTCCTGTCACCACCCCTGGGTCTTAATCAATGGGAAGATCGTGGAATTTGGTGGTTGAAGGGATTTTAGAGATTAACCACGACCCGGCGTTCCGTGGCTTGCCCTAGGTCGGGCCAGCTGGTAGTAAACGTCCGAGATTCAAACCGAGGTATACTCCCTGATTTCCAAATCCAGCAACCGTTCTGCGGTGCCACGTGACCACCGCGAGGCAAGAATGGCGGCCATCATTTGCTCCATTTTGCAGATGAAGAAACTGAAGCCCAGAGGAATCCGCTGACTCGTCCTAGGACACTGGGTTAGAACCAGAGGGAAGGGTTCTGGTTCCTTTCCCTCGCCCCACATTTGGCCTCCCACTAGTTCAGGACTCTGGGGATGAATGTGGCACCTTGGCTCCCCTTTTTGCTTGTGGTTAACTTTGCCTACTCCCTTCCCTTTCGCCTTCAGGCCTCAGCCAGTTAGTCAACTAGCAGGCACCAAGCATAGCATGTATCCCAGGGGATACCAGGAAAGGCAGAAACAGTCTCTGACAGCGCACAACCATCTATATGCAAACAAGACATTGATAGAGATCAATTAGGAGTGGTCTCAGAGAAGGTACAAAGATTAAGGAGGATCAGATGTGGCAGTTAGGTAGCTCAGTGGATAGAGAGCCAGGCCTGGAGACTGGAGGTCCTGGGTTCAAGTCTAATTTAACCTCAGATACTTCCTAGCTGGGTGAGTCACTTAACTCCAACCATCATCAATTCTAAGATAGAATTAAGGGTTTAAAAAACAAAAAATAATAGGGAAAGCCTTTTTATAGGTGACACTTTAGTTGAATCTTGAAAAAAGCCAGGAGGCAGAGAGTTAGAGGAGCACCAGTGCGGTCAGTTTCATTGGCTCATAAGATGCTGGAAGTTTGGGAAAGATAGTCAAGGGTCAGGCTAAAAAGATGAACGGTCCCTTTCCTATGCTGGGTGCTTGGAAATCACCATTAAAAACTATTGCCCAAACAGGGGTACCTCCATCCCTAACCAGTTTTCTATTTTTTTAATTTATTGTCTTCTTGCCTGAACTCTCTCCATGCCCCCAATGTGCAGACTATGGGAATAGTATGACCAGGTTTTCAATCTAGGGGTGGATTGGGGTTCTTTTCCATTGAAGGACCCCCAGGGACCTTTTATTTCGGTTCTCCACCCAAGAAGCCACACCTAAGAGACAACCCTGGCTGCTCCCAGCTTCCTTTCCCCCATCCACCCTTCTTTTGCCCTGGGGGGAGCTCTGGATTTAGTGTTGATTCAGAAGGGGGAGAGCCCTAGAACCTGAGTCACACTCCCCGCCCCCCCCCCTTCTTTTAGAACCACCTGATTGCTCTAAGGAGTTTTCTCTTCCTCTCTTCATCCCTGCCCTGTCAGTATCTCTCCATCTCTTTTATCCCTTGCTCTCTTTTATCTCCTTTTCCTCTTCTCTCCCCTTTCTTCTCTTTATCTTTTTCTCCCTCCTGGCTCTTTCTATTATTTTCCGCCTCCCTGTCTGTCTTTGACTCTCTCTCCCTCCTCCTTCTGCATTCTCTCTTCACCATTGGCTCCACCTTCCCTGACATGGTCCAACAACATTCCTTTGCAGTCTGAGTTCCTGCTTGTACTGAACTTATCTCCTTGGCTCTCTGACTTTCATGGAATCTCTTGCTGTAGAAATGTCCCTGAGTTTCCAAGAACTGACCCCTGGCTAGTTAGGGGCTTTCCTGAGCACCCTGTCCTCTCTTCCTCTCACCCTGAACTCTCCTGTTTTACAGTCTCGCATCCCAGTTTCCCCCAAATGCTAGTTCTGCCATTAACTTTTCTATGAGTCTGAGTTCCTTATGGAAACAAAGACATCCCTGGGGGAGCAAGGTAGCCCCTTTAGTCCTGAATTAAGTGATTGGTTTTACTTAATAATAAATAGCTAATTGTAAGACTTATAAAGTAAATGTGATCTCATTTGATTCTCACGACATCTCTGTAAGTAGTGCTATTATCTCCTTTTTTTCCTTCCTTCCTTCCTTCCTTCCTTCCTTCCTTCCTTCCTTCCTTCCTTCCTTCCTTCCTTCCTTCCTTCCTTCCTTCCTTCCTTCCTTCCTTCCTTCCTTCCTTCCTTCCTTCCTTCCTTCCTTCCTTCCTTCCTTCCTTCCTTCCTTCCTTCCTTCCTTCCTCTTCCTTTCCTTCCTTTCTTTCTTCCTTTCTTTCTTTCTTTCTTTCTTTCTTTCTTTCTTTCTTTCTTTCTTTCTTTCTTTCTTTCTTTCTTTCTTTCTTTCTTTCTTTCTTTCTTTCTTTCTTTCTTTCGTTCTTTCTTTCTTTCTTTCTTTCTTTCTTTCTTTCTTTCTTTCTTTCTTTCTTTCTTTCTTTCTTTCTTTCTTTCATTCCTTCCTTCCTCCCTCCCCTCCCTCCCTCCTTCCTTTTTTCTTTCCTTTCATAATTTGCTCAGGTTCATATTGATAGTAATTGTCTTAGCATTTGAACTGGGGTCTACCTGGACTCAAAGTCTCCATACTGACATCTGGATGCCTCTACTTCTATTATCAATTGAATGTGGGAATACAAAAGGAATACAGCTATCCCTTCCCTTTCACATCTGGGGTGATAGTGGTTAGCATGGAGGTTCTCCAGAGATCTGGAAAATTGATGTAAAGTTTTTTGGTCTTCTCTGTGTAGCAGAGAAGTCTGAATTTGTTCTTTTTTCTTTTAGGAGCTGTTTACAGTATCTTCCTATAAAATATGGGTTGAATATTTGGCCCTAGGCTATATGTATGTAAGTCGATGTTAAGATATCTATATTTCTAGCCTTTGTGTGTTGTTTGCTGACTTCTGCATTCTTTTTGCAAACTTTACCTTTTTACTTATTTCTAACTTTAAAAAAGAAATTATGATACTAAAATAAGATATGCTGATATACAATACCGTGCATATATTTATGCATTTCTGAGTTTCTAAACTTTTTTCTTGTCATCTGTGTGTTGTCTGTGCTCCACAAAACTCCCCCCAAATTCCCATTTCATTTCTTCTGTCAATATCCATGTGGAAGGGATATTCCACATTCCAGTAAATGAAGAAGAGACAGAATAAAGCTCTAGTGTGGTGAAGAAATTAATTTGCAAACATGGGGAGAGCTAGCATTTGGGGGAAACTGGGATGTGAGACTGTAAAACAGGAGAGTTCAGGGTGAGAGGAAGAGAGGACAGGGTGCTCAGGAAAGCCCCTAACTAGCCAGGGGTCAGTTCTTGGAAACTCGGGGACATTTCTACAGCAAGAATTTTTAAATAATAACAGCCAGAATTTTAAAATAAAGGATGTCATGCATGTTTTCTCCCTGGATCTTTACAACCCTGAAAGGTAGGTGCCATTATTCCCATTTTACAGATGAGGAAATTGAATCTTATAGAGTTAAAGTGACTTGTCCAGGATCACCTAATATCTGAGTCAGGATTCTAAGTCTGGTCTTCCTGACTTCCACATCCAGCATTCTATCCCCACACTCCTAGAGATCTCTATATAAGTGGAGGACCAGGTTGAACTAAGTTCTTGAAGACTAGAGAGGAGTGTCTGGGATTGTGAGAGGAACAATCGCTCTCTTGGGGAGAAAGGAAAGTGCTTTCTTGTCCAGCTAGGAGTAGAATTTTTCATCTTCCAGCAGATGATGGGGAAACTGAGGCCCAAAGTGACATGTGGCCTGGCCAGAGGATGACTGATGAGTCAGAGATGAGAATCCAGGCTTTCTGGGAAAGATGAATAATAGTAGTAGCTAGGTTTATATGCTTAAAGGTTTGCAAAGCACTTTACAAATGCCACATTGTTATGAGGGAGGTGTTATTATTTCCATTTTACAGCTGAGGAAACAAGTTGCTCAGCTTAAGTGACTTACCCAGGGTAAATCACCTTAAACCTTTCCTCCCACTCCCATGTGCTCTGGGGAGTGACACTGGCCTTCTTGCTATTGATATTACAACACTTCCATTTCTCAGCTAGGTAGCACAGGGGAGAGCCAGGCCTGGAGTGTGGAGAACCTGGGTTCAAATGTGACCTCAGACATTACCGATCTGTGTGAAAATGGGCAAGTCACTTAACTGGCATGGTTGCCCTTCTCTCCTAGGATTGATACTAAGACAGAAGCTGTGTTTAAAAAAAAAAAAAGAATTTTGGAGCAGCTAAGTGGCTCAGTGGATAGAGCCAGGCTTGGAGTGAGTCAGGAAGACCTGGGTTTCCTAGCTGTGTGACCCTGGGCAAGTCACTTAACCCCAGCTGCCTTGCCCCTTCCCTCTCTGCTGCCTGGGAACCAATGCACAGTAGTGACTAAGACGGAGGGAAGGGTTTAAAAAAAAAAAAGGCCCTCCCATCTCTCCGGTGAGCATCCCCCGAGGGACCAGATTTTGGCCACCCCCAAGGGATCTCGTCGGTCTATACGGATCCTTTTGTCTCCCTCCCAGCTTTGGCGAGCTCGAGGTAGGGCCGGCCGAGAAGCACGCAATCTGAGACCTGGAAGCGTCATTATATTCACCTCTGGACCCTCCCGGCTAACTGGGAAGTTTTTGCCCCACCCCGTTTCTTCTGGTTTTGAGCCGGGTCTCTCGGGTACCGGCAGGGCATCCGTCCCGGCTTCCCGGCCTCTTCCTCCTCCGCCTGCTTCGTGTTGGCCTGGGGGCAGTCAGAGACTCAGTGACGTACTGTGGTGTGAGCCGGGGCCGCCACCTCCCCCTTCCCTGGTCGGGGCCCGCAGGAGATGGGGAGGGGCCGGGAATGGACAAAGCGGGGTCCCCAGGGGGCCGCGGCCGCCCCGAGGCGGCTCGGCTTTCCCTGGGGCCCCATTCCGAGAGCCGGGGCGGGATTTCCTGAATGTCGGGGCTATGAAAGCCGGCCCTAGACCTCTCTTCTAGAGCTCCAGTTCCCGGTCCCGGGAGTTCGGATTCCTCGAGGCGAGACCTTTCCCCCCGAGGCGTTCCTGCTAGCTTCCTGCTGCCTCCATTCCGCTCCTCTCGGACCCACCTGAAGCCTTGGGAAAATGACCCCGAGCAGCCCAGGCTTCTCACCTCGCTGTCTGTGTCTGCCCAGAGCTCTGGGGACAGTAGAAGCCTAGATTCAGAGCCAAGAGGCTCCCTTGGAGCTTATTCAGGCCCATCCTCCCACTTTACAGATGAGGAAACTGAGGCAAACAGCGGTTAAGTGACTGGTCCAAAGTCACACAGGTAGTAGTAGGCAGAGGTTGGATTTGAACTTACTCTCATCACAGTGCAGTGGTATTTCCCCCCCCCCCCCCTTATGTTTCCTTAGTTTACCTTTTTTCAACAACCCACCACATCATGGAACTGTGGATTCTTTCTCTTTTCCTTTTTTCCTTTTTTCCTTTTTTCCTTCCTTCCTTCCTTCCTTCCTTCCTTCCTTCCTTCCTTCCTTCCTTCCTTCCTTCCTTCCTTCCTTCCTTCCTTCCTTCCTTTCTTCCTTTCTTTCTTTCTTTCTTTCTTTCTTTCTTCCTTTCTTTCTTTCTTTCTTTTCTTTCTTTCTTTCTTTCTTTCTTTCTTTCTTTCTTTCTTTCTTTCTTTCTTTCTTTCTTTCTTTCTTTCTTTCTTTCTTTCTTTCTTTCTTTCTTTCTTTCTTTCTTTCCTTCCTTCCTTCCTTCCTTCCTTCCTTCCTTCCTTCCTTCCTTCCTTCCTTCCTTCCTTCCTTCCTTCCTTCCTTCCTTTCTCCTTCCTTCCTTCCTTCCTTCCTTCCTTCCTTCCTTCCTTCCTTCCTTCCTTCCTTCCTTCCTTCCTTCCTTCCTTCCTTCCTTCCTTCCTTCCTTCCTTCCTTCCTTCCTTCCTTCCTTCCTTCCTTCCTCTCTCTCTCTCTGTCTCTCTCTCTTTCTCTCTCTGTCTCTGTCTCTCTCTTTTAAGAAGAATGGCAAAGACTATATCCAATATAACTGAATATAGTATTTGGTTTAGAGTCAGAAAATCTTGCTTCTGTGATATACTGACTGGGAGACCAGGGCAAGTCACTAAACTTTCCTGAGCCTCAACTTCCCAATCTATAAATTGGGAAATATTTAAAATAGTTTTAAAAATCTATAAATAAAACCACTCAAGTGGTGCAATGAATAGAGCACCTGGCCTAAAATCAGGAAGACCTGAGTTCAAATCCAGTTTCAGACATTACTGTGTGACTCTGAGTAAGTCATTTAACTTCTGTTTGCCTTAGTTTCTTTAGCTATAGAATGGGGATAATAAACACACCTTCCCACCAGAGTTGTGAGTATCAAATGGGATAATAATTGTAGAACACTTAACACAGTATAAAGTGTGGCTATGTAATGTTAGCCATTATTCTTACTTTCTAGCATTGTCACAAGGCTCAACGAGATCATGTATGTTAAATGCTTTGTGATTTTTTAACTATTTGAATAAGTGTATATTTTGTATAAATGTATATAACTGTATAAATGTCATTTATTAATTTATTATCACAATT
Source organism: Monodelphis domestica (assembly GCF_027887165.1). Classification (NCBI taxonomy): domain Eukaryota; kingdom Metazoa; phylum Chordata; class Mammalia; order Didelphimorphia; family Didelphidae; genus Monodelphis; species Monodelphis domestica. The sequence continues at coordinate 51,110,971 of NC_077227.1, forward strand.
TTTATTCTTATTATTTTTACATGCTAGACCCACAGGGGTCTATGTTAGCTCTTAAAAGGGATGCCAATCTGGGCCCAGTCATTGCAAACATATAGGGGAATTTTCCCTTCTAGCATTTATCTCTTATTTATTATCATTATTATTCTTTTTGTTATTTGTACACTATTATTCTGGCCCTGGAAAGGGATACTCAGCAGTTTTTTTCTTTCTTTCCTTTTCTCTCTCTTTTTTCTTTCTCTCTTTCTCTCTCTTACTCTTTCTTTTGTTCCTTCTTTCTCTCTCTCTCTCTTTTTTAAGAAGAATGGCAAAGATTAGGCAAATGCAGTTTTGTGACTTATCTAAGGTCATACAGCTAGCCAGGAAATGTCTGAGGTCACATTTGAACCCTGGTCCTTCTGATTCCAGACCTGGCTCTCTATCCACGGTGCCACCTAGTTGCCCCAGCAGAGGCATTTCTGAACATCCTAACAGAAGGAGTTGACTCTTCCACTCCCCTCCTCTGGCATATTAATGATTCTCTCCCCCGCCCCCATTTTTCTTTCCAGAAAGGGCAGAAGACTGGTGATAGTATGAAGGGGTTTTTTTAAGCCCTTACCTTCTGTCTTAGACTCAGTACTGTGAATTGGTTCTGAGGCAGAAGAGCCTAACGGGCTGGCTTTCAGTCCCCTGAGCCACCTAGCTGGCCCCTGACAGGTTCCCCAATGCAGATGTTCCCCTAGGAGTCTGGCTTCCTTCTTCCTGACAGTCATTTCTAAAGGTGTCTCCCAATTTCTGCCCCATCTGTCCCCTCTTTGGGTCATTTCCTCAACCCTAGCTAGGCTCTCCAGAGAGATGAAAGCTTAAAAAAAATAGGCAGTGGGACCCTTCCAGAAGACTTCGGCTTCGGTGGCTAACGTCGGCCAAACTGCTAAATTAGAGGCTGGGAAGACAAAGAGATGCCGAGCCCTGCGGGTCCTGTAACGCTTAACTTGGTGGATGCCCCGATGACAAGCATGGCGCCCATCGCTCTGTCTTTTGGCTTGGTAGGTCCTCCCTGGACTCTGGGTACAGCCTCTGGGGGCAACCCAGTTTAGGATGAGGCATCCGACTTAATACGCAGAGAGATGAACGAGGCAGGCATTCGGGTAAGGATTGGTGAGCTGAAACACCCCATCGGGGGTGTGTGTGTGTGTGTGTGTGTGTGTGTGTGTGTGTGTGTGTGTGTGTGTGTGTGTGTGTGTGTGTTCCTGTGTTCGTGTGTTCCTGCATATATCCACAGGCATGGATGCTCTAAGGATCTGGGATTTCCCAGGGGGAGTCCTTCCTTCTCTGCTGCCGCTGGACACCCCCCTGAAGCCTTAGAACGGAGATGATCTTGAGAACTGCCTGCATTGAGCTGCCAAAAGACTCTTAGAACTTTGGGGCTTGTGGAACTTTGCCAGGCTGATCCAGAAGTCCATCCCAGACTGGGCTGCCCTCAAAGCCCTTCCTGCTTGGTAGGGTAGGACTGGCCACAGCTTGACTGCTGGGATAGCCTCCAGAACTCAGGATTATCTCCCTGTCTCAGTGAGGCAGCCCTGGAGGGACATCTTTTTGTTTTTTAACTTTTGGGATCGGATTTGTGAAATTTCCTTTTCCAACGTAAACCGGTCCCTTCTCTGCAACTTAAAATTGTGTGACCTAGGAAAAGCCACTCTCGGGGCCTCAGCTTTTGCATCTGTAAAATGGGGATGATTATAACCTTTTCCTCACAAGGTTGTTGATTGGATCCAATGAGATAATATATGCAAAATGCTTTTTACGATGTAAAAGCGTATCTAAATGGTGACGTCTGCTACTATTTTTACTGTTGTATTCTTGGAGGGTTATCTAGGGCTCTGAGAATTTAAGTCACTTCCCAGGGTCTTACCATAGCCAGTATAGGTCAGAGGCAAGTCTTGAATGCAGGTCTCTCCCCTTAGTTGTTGTACCCATTTTGCAGGAGGAAACTGAGTCTCAGAGAAGCGAAATGACTTATTTACAGTCACACAGCAAGTATCCAAGGCCAGATTGGAATCCCTCTTCCTGAAGTCAGGTCCAGCACCTTGAATATGCACATATGCATATATGCTTGAGCATGCACATGTATGTGTCTGTTATATTTATTAGTCTGTATACTAGAATCTTAGAATGTTAGGGCTGGAGGGGAACTTTGAAGTCATTTTATGTTCCCTTGAGTTTGACAGAGGAGATCATTGAACCCTTGTCACGGGGCACCCAATGCAGGGCTCTTGCCCCTTTGCTCTGTGTATTTCTATGTGCTGGGTGTGCATGTATGGAAGCAAGCTGGATACCAGAGAGTGAGCCAGCCGTTGCTGCTGGTATCCAAGTGTACAGGAGGGGCAGCTAGGCGGGGCAGCTAGGCAGCGCAGCGGATAGGGCATCAGGCTTGGAGTCAGGAAGACCTGGGTTTAAATCTGGCCTCAGGCACTTCCTAGCTGTGTGACCCTGGGCAAGTCACTGAACCTTTCTTGCCTAGCCCTTGTCACTCCTCTGTCTTAGAACTGGTGCTCAGGCAGAGGTAAGGGTTAAAAAAACACACAAGTATTCAGGATGTCCCCAAATCTCAGGGCACTTTTGTGGCTTCCTCTACTTTGTTTTGTGGCTGTTGGCTGATTGACTAATCACAACAGCCCTATTCTGAAAAGATACATGGAAATCATATCCTTCTTTTGGGTTTGTTTAAACCTTACCTTCCATCTTAGGTTCAGGACTGCCTATGGGTTCTAAGGCAGAAGTTAAGTGACTTCTTAGGTTAGGAGTTCATTGTCTTAATAGGAGTCAGGTGTCTTAATAAATGAGAAAACAGTAAAAAAAAAGTTAGGAGTTAAGTGACTTGCCCAGGGTCACCCAGCTAGGAAGTGTCTGAGGCAAGATTTGAACCCAGGACCTTCCCATCTCTAGACCTGGCACTCCATCCACTGAGCCACCCAACTGCCCCAAATCATATCCTTTTGGAAGCATATTTGACTGAAGAAATCTTACCCTTAATCCTGCCTGTCCATAAGCTGGGTACTGTACTTCTTCCCTTCCCTCACCTGTGCCTTTACTTTGGGATAAAAATGGGCAGTTTCCCCAGTTCAGGAGAGCTCCAAAGGTGGCCATGGGGAAGGGGTCTGGCAGCCCTGGCCAGGGTCCCAGGGCTTGAGGTCCCCGGCTGAAGACAGCATCCTTAGGGAGATGGGAGAAGACTCTCCCTCCTGCTTGGCGGGTCTGACTCCCTCTGCCGGATCCATTGAAACTGGATCCCCAGGGGGAGGTGGGGGACTGACCCTGCTCTCCCCCAGGACCCAGGGACTCGGGTGCCAGCCCTACCAAGCCCCTGGCTTCTGGCCCTCTGGGTCTGGGGTGGGGGGCTCCTGTTGGGGCAGCCTGGGGTACGGGGAAGCTGGAGGATGGAAATAAGCAGGAGTGGCAGGGGAGGGACTGGGTGGTGGATGCTCCTTCCAGGGAATGGGCTCCTTGGGGGGCTGGGCCCGTGCCAGGGCATTCCATCGCCTGAGGGATTCTGGTCAGAGGAAACTAGAGGCTAGAGGTCAGGAACCAGAAGGGGTGGGGACTTGGCTGGGGGCAGGATGGAGGCAGGGAAGGAATGATGAGCTGGCAGGAGGGACTCGTCTATGAAAGGAGAAGAGCAAGAGGGGGAGAAACAAAATCGGGGCGCCCGAGGAGAGGGCAGGAAGATTGACCTGTGGGTTTGGGGGGACTCATTGCCCTCCCGTGTCTGGATCTGGCTGGGGGCCATGGACCTCATTTCCAGGCTAAGGGAAGAAAAGCTGGGCTAGAAGCTTGACTGTACACCCATTAGCCCGAGTCTGGCTCTTCACCAAAGCCCCTTCTTGTCTGATTCCTAGAACGAAGCCTCGAGGCTTTGGACTTTCCTGAAAGGGGGATGCTCAGGGAGGAGGAAGGAGGCCCCCAAAGTCACAGTGTGATTGTCCCTGGTCTAGGCCTGGAGGTTCTCTTGGAATCATTTATCGATGTAAAAAGAGTTTCCTCAAATATCTTTTATTTTAACCCTTACCTTCCATCTTGGAATCAATACTGTGTATTGGTTCCGGACCTAGGCAATGAGGGTTAAGTGACTTGCCCAGGGTCACACAGCTGGGAAGTGTTTGGTGCTGGATTTAAACTCAGATCTTCTTTACTCCAGGCCCAGTGTTCGATCTGGTGTGCCACTTAGAGACCACTAGATGACTTGTCCTAGGACACACAGGGTATAAGAACCAGAAGTGGGTGGGATTCGAACCCAGGACTTCTGACTCTGGGGTTAGTGCTATTTCTACTGTACCACATATTTCTTCATTGCCTCGCAGGTTTATTCTCCTAATATTATTTGACCTTGAGTCCATCAGCAATGAGCCTTGGAATTAACCCAGAGGACCATCTAGTCCCAGAAGGCCAAGATCAATTGTCGTCGGGCAATCAACCCACGAGCATTTATGGAGCAAGACTTTAGGTGCTTCTGGAGGAGGGGTACAGACTCCCAAACTCTGCTAAACCGGACCTTGGCCCCCGGGGCTGAGAAGTGATTACAGGTCAGTCCTATGGGAATTAACTGGACATTCATTGGACTCACAGAGAGTCAGGCAAATCGGTGGGACAGATGCCGAACGGAGTGCCAGGAGATCTGGATTCTAGAACCTCCTGTGCTGTTCCCTGCTAGTACAAGCTTGGGCAGGGCCCTTCTCTCTGGTCTCCCTTTCTCATCTGTCTAACGAAGGATTTAAGTAACTGGACTCTAATGTCCCTTTCAGGAGTCAGCTAGGCTGCTCAGTGAACAGAGTGCCGGGTCTGGAGTCAGGAAGACTCGTGTTCTTGAGTTCAAATCTGTCCTCAGACACTTACTAGCCCTGTGACCCTGGACAAGTCACTTCACTCTCTCTGCCTCAGTTTCCTCATGTGTAAAATGAGCCAGAAGAGGACATGGTCAACCACTCCAGGACCTTTTGCCAAGAAAACCCCCAATGAGGTCACAATGGAAACAACTGAACCTACCTCAGAGCAATGGCGGGGCTCCAATGGGACAATGGCCAATAGTGCTATCCAACGGTCAGTTATCATTTTATTATTATATAATATCCTTTTTGGGGAGCAGACTTAAGTCTCCTTCCATTTCTTCTCTGGTGTCATGCAAAGAATATTAGACTGGAAGCCAGAAGACCCACATTCGAGTTCTGACTTCCTCCCTTCTTAGCTGTATGACCTGGGATGGATTCCTTGACTTCATTGGACCCCGGTTTTCTTGTCTATGATATAATGCCTGCGCCTCTTGCCCCCCAGTTATGATGAATCTCAAATATTAAGACCTTGGACTTAGGACCCGAGTTTGAGCTCCACCCAAGGCAGCTCAGCTTTGTTCTCAAGGGAGGGCTACTGTAGGCTGTGTGGTCAAGGGGAGAGAGCCCTAGAGGAAGAGTCAAATGACCTGAGTTTGTCTCCTGTGCTTTGTATTCTGGGTTTCTTTTTCTACCTTACACTCCCTCCCAGGTCTCCCTCGTACCCTTTGATCCAAGGACACTGGCTTCCTGGCTCTTTATCAGATAAGGCTATCTATCTCTTTCCTCTAGCTATTTTCTATCTATCTGTCCCTCCTGCCTGGAATGCTCCCTCTCTCTCTGTTTCTCCATCTCTGTCTGTCTGTCTGTCTATCTGTCTGTCTTTCTTTTTCCTTTACCTTCTGTTTTAGTTACTTAGATACTATTGGTTCCAAGGCAGAAGAGCCATAAGGGCTAGGCAATGGGGGTGAAGTGACTTGCCCAGGGTCACAGAGCTAGGCAGTGTCTGAGGTCAGATTTGAACCCAGGACCTCCCATTTCCAGACCTGGCTCTCTATCCACTGAGCAACTTAGCTGCTCCCCTACAATGCCCTTTCTTCTTCCCCATCTTTGCCTTACAGCCTCCCTGATTTCTCCCAGATCAAATTCCCCTCTTCTACAGGAAACTCTCCTGGTCCCACTTAATTCTAGTGCCCTCTCTCTGTTGATTATCCCATTTATCCTGCCTAGCACTTGCTGGTCCATAGGTCCTCGCAGGTAGTCTCCCATTAGAATGAAAACTCTCTGGGGACAGGGGCTATCTTTTGCCTTTCTTTCCTATCCCCAGGGCTTAGCACACTACCTGGTACCCAGTGCTTATTGACCAGACTGCGTGATCTTGGCCAAGTCTCTCTGTTTCTCAGTTACTTCTTCTGTAGAATGAGAGGGCTAAGCTAACCAGCCAAGGTGGCCCCTTTCAGTTCTCAATTGATGATCCTAGATCAGGGCCATAAAAGTTCTGGGGAGACCTTAAAACACCCTAAAAATTTTACCCAGTGAAAAGGATTCCAGTGCTGAGATTGCTCTTTCCACATGTTAGTGGTCTAGAAGCAACTCTGTGGTATAGGAAACAGAGCCTTGGACGACCTTGGTTTGCTTCCTGTCTTGGACACATGCTGGCTGTATGACCCTGGGCAAGTCACTGAGCCTCAGTTTCCTTGTCTTTAAAATGGGGATAATAACATTCAGAGGAAGAACTATGGGAGTAGAAACACAGAAGACAAACAACTGCTCGATCACATGGGTCGATGGAGATAGGATCGGAGATGTAGACTCTAAGCGATCACCCTGGTGCAAATATTAATCATATGGAAATAGGTCTTGATCAATGACTCATGTAAAACCCAGTGGAATTGTGTGTCAGCTATGGGAGGGGGGGTGGGGGGAAGAGAGGGAAAGAACATGAATCATGTAACCATGGAAAAATAGTCTAAATTAATTAATTAAATAAAAATTTCCAAATTTAAAATGGGGATAATAATAGTACTGCCCTCATAGAACTGTTGTGAGGACCAAGGAAGATACTATCTGTAAAGTACTGTAGAAATATTCTTATTCTTATTCCCTGTTGTTGTTCAGTTGTGTCTGACTCTTCTTGACCCCATTTGGAGTTTTCTTGGCAAAGACACTGCAATGGCTTGCCATTTCCTTTCCCCGGTTCCTTTTCCAGATGAGGAAGCTGAGGCAAACAGCATGAATCGACTTGTCCAGGGTGCTCTATCCACTATGCCACCTGGCTGCCCTGTTCTTCCTTGGGCCAAGGCTATAATATAATAGGAAGAGTGCTAGCTTTTGAGTCAGAAGACCTGGCTTTTAATCCCACTCGGCCACCGGTGTCCCTGGCTGACTCTCTCTCCTCTGGATGTTGGTTTCTTCATCTATCAAGTGAAGAAGTTGGCCTCGATGGCCTCCCAGATCCTTTCCGGCTCCCGGTCCTATGATTCTGTGACTCTGGGCTGGACCCAATCACCCTCCATCAAGGCATCAGCCTGGCCTCCCCCTGCCCATTTCCCATCACACAAATAAAGGCATCTTGGACACTAAGATGTTGAGAATCAACCAAAGCACCATTTATAGAGGCCCTGGAGAATCCCCACAGTCCCAAGGAACCCGGCTCCTTTCTCCAACAGGTGGGAGCCCCAAGGAACCGCCAGGAGCTCTGCCAAGGCTGGCCAGTGGCTCAGAGTCCCTGGGTTTCTCCATGGGTTTGGCCTTTGGTCCCCTGCAGAAGAAGGTCTTTCTGATGGCATCTTCTCAGGTCCTTTATCTGTCTCAGAGGTTCTGTAACCTCAGAGAGCCGGCAAACCAAACAAACGCCTCCTATCACGTTCTGGAGCTCAGAACTGGCATCCTGGTGCTTCCCCTGGTCCAGAAGGCTGCCTTCTCCAGGCTGTTTGGAAGCTCCCAACCCAGCCCGCCTTAGCAATGTGTTAAATAGATTTTTGTGCAATATCCCTTAAATAAATGTGGATGCCCTCCCCCCAGGGAACTTCCCTCCCTCCTAGAAAGCCTGATCATCGCTCCTCTCTCTCCTGTCCCACTAGCCCCACTATGAGGGGGAAGACCTTGGCTCCTGGCTGCCACCCTTCTTGGACCCTGAGGGGAAGCCCCTTCCTAGAAACCCCAAAGTGGGCCCCATTGGGAAGGTGTTTTCCCCCATTTCAGAGTAAAGGGAGGGCCTGTGCTGGGGATGGATGTTGGGGGGCAGAGTCTTGAGGTGAGGACTCCTAACGTGGAATCCCATCTCTCCAATCTCCACCCGGGTAGGAGAGAGCCCTTTCTCTTTGCCCTTCCCTTGACTGGGGACATGACTTACCCAAGGTCATGCCAGGAACTGGAGATGGACCTCGATGGACCTAAGAATCCCTCTGCCCACTACTCTCCCCATAAGACCATCCTGCCTCCTAACTGTCCAAATTGGGGTCCCAACAAAGGGGCCAGCTTCATTTCCTTAGTTCCATTTTCCATCCCTGTCCCGACCTTCTCTTATTACTAAACCTTTGGAGTTCTCCAGGTATGGTGATGTGGGGAAGGGAAGATCCTTGATCCTTGTTCCTGACCCTCTGGGGGTCTTTGCTCCACCCCAGCCTCCCAACTCTCCCACAGTTTACTGAGTTTCTCTGTCTCATCAGACATGATGGTGATGTGGGACTGGCCCTCTTGTTCAGCCCAAGAAACCCCCTGAGAAGAATGAGGATGGATGAAAGGAAGTAAGGAACATGGAAGTGGGAGGTAGAAGTGGGACCCTCGGACCCAAGAAGGGAAGAGAATTGTCTGTCAGAGTTGTTCCTGGGGGGCAGGGGCTCAGACCCAGTACTGGCCATTCTTGAGAGCAGGGTTGGGTGTCCGGCAGAACTGTAGCAGCTCTGGGTCCTGCTGGCCCCTGGCCTCAGGCCCTTTGCCGGGCACGGAGGTCAGTGGGATGGTCTGACTGGGATCGGTCTTGCGGAAGGTCTCGGCGTCGCTGGCCATGCCATTGCGAGGTTTGGCCGATAGACCCTGGACGTTGTGCTTGCCCGTCTTGTTGCGCTTGCGGAGGTAGAAGAGCAGGGGCAGGATGAGGGCCAACAGGAGCAGGATAAGGCAGATGGGAATAATGATGCTAAACATATTGGCTTCGATGAAGCCCAGGAAGGTGCCCCCTTCTGCGGGCGCAGCACTGGTTGGCGTCACCTGGCCCTGCCCGGTCGTGGGGGCCCCTCCTGTGTCTCTGATGTTGGGGGTGGGTCTCTCGGGCCCCTGGGGCCCCGTGACCGTCCGGGAAGAGCTGTCCTTTCCACGCGAGCCCCCGCTGCTTTCAGAGGAGCCAGGGGCAATGAGCAAAGTCACGCCATAGGGCCTGGACGCATCATAAGGCTCCGACGTGTAATCGAGGGAGGCCACCGCTGGAGGCACCCCCCTGGCCGACAGCTCAAAGGTGATGCTGTCCTGCAGCCGCGGGGGCTCCCTGCCTTCTGGCTTGCTCAGCTCCAGCCCAATCAGCCCTTCCTTGAGGTCCTCCTGGGTGAACAGCTCCACCAGCTGGGCCTGAGGCTCCTGGTCCCTGTCCCGTGGGATGCGCACAATTCGGCCTCTCTGCGGTCCCCGCAGGATCCGGAAGCGGGGCACGCTCTGCGTCCGGTTGGCCAGCTCCCCGGCATCCAGGATGCTGGTGTCCAGGCGAAGGGTGGTGCCCTGGGGCCAGGGCTCAGCAGCCTGCGCCTGCACCAGTGCCCGGACGGTCACATTCACCGTTGCGGAGGCGTTGGCCCCACGGGCAAGGGAGAGCAGATGGAACTGATCCGAGGCCGAGGTGAAATTGGTGAAGGAAAAGGCCACTTCCCCTTGCTCCACTTGCTTCTGGTTGAAGCTCGTCTTGGGCTCCCTATTGACCAGCAGAGACCCGTGTTGGGGCATGTGCGTGATGGAGTATGTGGCGTCTGGCTCTTCCTGGTCAGATATCACAAAAAGGTGCTGCTGGGTCAGCGGAGCCCAATTTAGGCCCTGGGGTATCTCCAGCGGCGTTCGGGTGCGTACTTCAATGGATGACGGCAGGACATCCACAGACAAGGACGTGTCCACAGGAGGGCTTGCCCCATCAGAGATGCTCAGCTGGAAAATACCCAGGGTGCTGCTGCCATTGGCTGTGAAGCTCAGCCTCCCAGCATCCACGTCTGCCTGGGTAAACCGAGTCACGGGGGAAGGCTGACCGCCCATCAGCAGGAGGTAGCCATTGTGGGGCGCCCTCTTCACTTGGTACTCGATCTCTTCGGGGGAAGAGTCTGGATCCATAGCACTTAGCTGAGCCCGGGAGAGTGGGGCGCGTGTACCTCGAATGATCTGCAGAGGCCTGGAGGCCTGGGGCTGGGGTGGCTTCTCGTTGACATCCCGCACAGTGATTTGGAACGTCTCAGAGATCACAGGTCCATGCTCTGCTGGGGGCGTCTGAGCAGAGTCTTGCTGCCCAGCCTGGATTGAAGCTTGGAAATGGAAACCATCTTTCTGCGTGCCTGAGCCCCTGTGGATGTAGGCTAACCGCCCCCTGGCCAGGTCAGACTGAAGAAAGTAAGGCTGGGCAGCATCCAGGTGATGGCTGCCCACCCACAGTTCCCCATGGGCCGGCAACTCCGTCACTAAGAAGACTACATTGTGGGAGGGGCGGTCCGAGGCTGGGATGCTGGCCAGGAGATTGGAGGCGTCTAGGGATGCCCGGGTGATCTCTGCCCTTTGACCCTCTGGGACCCAGAGACCTGGAAAAAAGGGAAAAACCCCAGGGAACGTCAGTGCTGTTCTGGATCTCCAGAGGGTAGGGAGTAAGAGAAGGAGGTGGAGATCAAGGACTGAAAGGAATATGTCCCAGATAGGGGATGAATGAATGAATGAAGGGCATTCAAGTAAGGATGGTAAACTGGAAGGTATTGAGCTTTCGAGACCCTCAGTGGCTGGTGCCCCTTTCTCCAACTTAATTATTTAATTATCTTGTGTTTATATTTTATATTTCTTGTAGATGGCTAATATGTCATTTCTCCCCTCCCCTCCTCCTTGAGGGCAAGGACGGCTTCATTTTTTGCTTTTGAATCCCCAGAGACTAGCTCTGTGCCTGGCACGTAGTAGCACCCTAATTGTTATTGATTGAAGGGCAGGGACTGGGTCACACCCTTGAAGGGTGGTGACTCTATTTCCCTTAATAGATGGGGGATTACCTAAGGGGGGGAAAAGTGACTGGATCTCCTCCCTGCCCTGAAGATCCTGTGAGGGCAGGGACCATGCACCAAGCCCCTTGGACCAGGAGTTTCCTGAGGATCTTCTCTTGAAGTTTATTTAAGGGTAGAGTCCATCAGACTAGGAGTCCCCTGAGCCTTTCCTAACAGATTGGGAGCTGCTCTCTGAGGGAGGGAGGGACTGCCTCTCCTCTTCCTCATCTGTGGGCTTAGAACACAATTGGTATTTCTTGAGCCTTTCTGATGGGTTGGAAGTTGGTTACTTCTCCTTGGTTGGTTTGGGAGCAAAGCTTTCCCCACCATGTTTTGGGTCTGTAAATTTGGTTGGGAGCAACAGAGAGGGAGGCTCCTGGTAGCCACCCAAAGCACACAATTTCTGTCTTCTGCCTCTAGATTCCATCATGCTCTCCATCTCATCCCCACTTAGCTCCAAATCAGACTGCTTAATAGCTCCTCCTCCTCAATCCTTTCCTATGTTCTTTGAGCTTCCTTGGGTTTGAACAAGAGTCACTGAGCTCCCCATTGAACACGACACCCCCTTCCCTGAGGCTTCTCCACTTTCCCCAATCTGGCATCACCTTCCCCCAAAGCCCACACGTGGTTTTCACCTTCATTCTTCCAGAGGCGGCTGGTGCGCTGGGAACAGGTCTCAAAGGACACAGCGATGGAAAGGCTGATGGCAACATCTCGGGCAGGAGGTGAGGAGACCCGCAGGCCTAGGGTGTCCTGGGCCAGCCAGAAGGGTTCTGAGGGCATCTCATGCTCATAAAGTATCTCCCCAGCATCCACCTAGAAGAGAAGAAGAATCATTGGGGAGTCTGGGCAGAGTCTAGGATTGCCTTCTTTAGGACAACGAACTTATGTCTCAACTGAAATGGGAAGGGAGGCCTCTCTCACGCTATGGGTCAGGACACCAGCATCTGGGACCCTGGTGTCTTCCAAGTTCCACCATGGTGGCATGGTGGATAGAGTGCTGGGCCTGGAGTCAGGAAGACCTGAGTTCAAATCCCATCTCATATATTTACCAATTATACGACAAGTCGCTTCACCCTGTTGTTGGCCTCAGTGTCCTCATCTGTAAAATGAAGGAAGCGGCAAACCACTGTTTTTGCTAAGAAAACCCCAAAATGGGGTCACGAAGAATGGGCCATCATTGAAAGACAACTCAACTACAAGTCCCACCTGGCTCCAGCTGCAACCTCCATGCTAGTGTCTGTTTGGGATCTGGGAGCAGAGCTTGTGTGGAGGGATGCAGCCAGAAAGACGTCTTTCTTCATATTCCTTAAATCTTGTTTTTCTCTGTGGCCTGTTTCCCCCTTAGATGGAAGCTTCTGTGGTTGGCAGGGGGAGGGGCTTGAGGTTCTGAGGTTGGAGGGAAGTGGGTCCCCCCTCAAACCTTGAAATTAAGAGGTTCCGCCATCAGACGAGAGGCTGCCAAAGGCAAGCTTGGTTTCCCCCTCAGAACCTAAGGACAAGGGATGTGGCTCCCAGTTTAGATCCTGGGCTAAGAGAAAGAGTTGGGTCCTTTTTTTTTTTAAACCTTTACCTTCTCTTGTGGAACATTGAGTGTCCATTTCAAGGTAGAAGAGCAGGCAATTGGGGCTAAGTGACTTTCCCAGGGTCACACAGCTAGGAAGTGTCTGAGGTCAAATTTGAACCTAGGACCTTCCATCTCCAGGCCTGCCTCTTAATCCACTGAGCCACCTTGCTACCCCCAATATTTGCTTTCTAGAGCTCAGTGCCTAGCACAGAGTAAATGCTTAAGAAATGCTTGCTGACAGATCCATTGATTGTTCTATTCCTGGACTCAGCTAAAAATAAGCTTTATATAAGCTTAGACCATATTAAGAAAGAGAGCATGTCTGAAAGGTGATTTATAAATATCTCATTATAGCCATCCAAAAACTCTAGGGGGCTCTTATTGTCATCCTTCTTTTTACAGAGAGGGAAACTGAGACCCAGAATAATTTAGCTAGTATCTGATGTAGAATTTGAACTCATATCTTCTTGACTTGAGATCCAGCACTCTATCCATTGCACCATCTATTTGGGGTGTTCACGAAGGCTAGCACCACCAGTGTGAAGGCCTGTGGAGTTCTGTTGATTCCTTAAGGGGACTGGGCCAGAAAGGAATGAATGGGCTGGTGACTTCTTATTCAACTATTCTGGAATGTTAACCTAAACTGCTTTTCTTCTTGAAGGTTCTCATGCTACCTAAACTTTTCTTGAAACCGAGACATATTGGAGAGTGAGGGAGAGGCCTCTTGGACATCTCTCTAAGCCGGACATGCCTTGGATATTAAATTAATTTAACAAAATTTAACAGAATTGTTTCTGGCAGATTTGTGCCTGAAATACAGAATACAGAATAAATATTTTTATTCTTTGACACTTATGTCTTTAATAGTGGGAAAACCATCATGTGAAAGAGGGAATTGACTTGTTATGCTCGACTCTGGAGAGTAGAACAAGACATGATGGATAGATATATTGCAGAAAGATGAATTTTGTCTCAACATAAAGGGAAAAGTTCCTAATTATTAGAGCTGTCCACTTCTGTGGACATTCTCTATCACTAGAGGTATTGAAAGTTATATTGATGACGGGAGGTTCTGGGCTCAGATCTGGCCTCAGACACTTCCTAGCTGTGTGACCCTGGGCAAGTCACTTCATCCCAATGGTCTAATCTTTATTGCTCTTTTGCCTTGGAACTGATTCTAAGACAGAAGGTAAGGGTTAAAAAAAGAAAGTTGTATTGACTCAGAGACCCATTGTTCCCAGACCTGTTTGTCTGTCATTGCAGGTGAAGATGTCACTCAGTCTGCCACTTAGCATTCCCTGACATTTGTCACAAAACCAATGCATATACCCCTCGCTGTGACGTGTTGTAAGGATAATTTTAGGGTTGTGACTTAATCTAAATTAATTTGGTTGCCAGAGAAAATCCCAAATAAAATACCCAAGTCAGTTTGGAAATTTATGGTGATTTTAATTAATATAGAGGAAAGGAATTAAGGAGATGAGAGAGAAGAGGGTATAGGATTTCTCCCACCTGGCCTGTATCAGAGGGAGTTCAAAGACCTCCGCCATGAGGTTTTTGAAGAAGATTAGAGGCTTTTCTAAGAGGATAGTATTTTGGAAGGTAAAGTAGAAAAGAATCAGCCTAAACTCCAAGAGAGCTCAGTGAAGATGCCTCACCTGAACTAAGTTACTCAGCTTCTCCCAGTATAGTATCAAGGAAAACTCACTGCCAAAACTGCCACCACGCCAAGATGCCGAAATGCTCAGCAAGATGCTGCCAGAGCCACCTCTCCGCCGAAAAAAGCCGGAGAGAGGAAGTGACGCAAATATATAGACGATTTTACATCACTTTCCTGTGTCTCACATGAACCAATGGTAGCTTAAGCTTGACTTAGGACAGTCCAGGGGTCTATCAGTTGTTTCTGATTTGTGATTTGCTAGCACATGTCTGTCATAGGCCATCCTCCTAAATACTTAATCCTTAAGTATGGGTGTAGACATTCCTGTTTTTGTTAGACTAAGTAGGGTGGAGTAATCTAAAGTTCACAATCCCCCCTGATGATGATTGGGAGACTAATCTCCCCAATTGATCACTAAACATAATCATCCTGCACCTCCAAGTTTTCCAACTGCAGGTGCATACATAATTTCACCTTCTAAGAGGAAATTACAATAGTTAGATAGAAGAAGGAAACTGAAGAAAGGCAGACAGTGTTTATCTGGAAACTGTCATGTTCCCACTTGGCCAATCTCTTTTGCCGATGTGAATCTAGCAGAATTGTCTTTCTCTCACTGAGAATGTCGCCCATACAAGCTGACTATTCCGGGAAGCCATCCCCTGATCTGCAGGGGTCAGCCTCTCAACATATTGCTACCTCAACATACTTATAACAAATGGCTTTTGATTTTTTGCCTTGAGTTTTTCTTTGTTAATCAGTCTGAATTCTCCTTTCTTCCACCAAGGGCTGACTGACTCCTTGATGATAATACTGTAGAGGGCAAATCTTATTTGGTTTTATTTTTTAAAAAATATTTTCCTGTGTTTTCATGATTCATTTTCTTTCCCTCCCCTCTTCCCTCCCCCGTCCCAGAGCCGGCAAGCAATTCTGCTGGGGTGTGCAAATGTTATCATTTGATACCTATCTATTTCCATATTATTCAGTTTTGCTGTAGAGCCATCTTTTAAAGCTGAAACTCCAACTCATACGCCCATATATACATGTGCTAAGGGAGGTGAGTCCTGTTCAGGAAGGGGGAGGCGACCCCAGAGACCTTTCCTTGATGGAGAGTCTATGATTCTACACTGGGTCTTTCCTTGTAAAGGAATAGCCCTGGCTCTGAGCTGTCGGTGTGGTTGGAAAAGAAGTTATAACGGATCTGGGTGGCCTCTGTGGAAGGTGCCTTTTCCTATCCCTTTTCTCCTGAACCCTGGGGAAATCTTCTATTTCTCAGGTGACAAAGTTGACAACGATGATTGCTAGGGCAACTCTGCTGAAAATTTCATGAGGAGGAAAGCCAGAGATGTGGTTGGTGACCCTGGAGGCTTAGCAAAGGTCTAACAAGAAAAAATAAACAAGAAGGAAGCTGGGCCTGTTTATCCTGGAAAAGAGAAAACTCTGGGGGGGAAAGGATGTTGTCTTCAAGTGTCAGTAGAGTTGGGAAATGGAAGAGGGAATGAGCAAGGGAAGAAGCATTTATAGAGCACCTACTATGTGCCAGGCATGTTTTACAAATATTCTCTCATTTGTAAGAAGGATTAGACTTATTCTATATGACCCCCAAGCAGTAGAGGCAGAAGCATACTCAATGTGTGTGGAAGTGGCAAAGAGGCCTGACAAGGCCTTCAAATTGCTAGAAAGGTCTTTCTGATGTCAAATCAGGAAGACCTTTCTAGCAATTCGAACTCTCCAGAAGGGGAATGTCACTTCCCTCTTTTAATCATTTCCCACTTACTAGCTTGCTTTGTATCTGTTTCTTTGCATGTTTTCTCACCCCATAGATGGTAAGCTCTTTGACTTTTGTTTCTTTCTGTATCTCCAGCACTAAGTCCAGTGTCTGGCACATAGTAGGTGCTTAGTAAATGTTTCTTGAGGCTTTTGTGTCTTTGGAGGTGGCACTTCGTCTCTCAACCTTGGGCATTGACACTGTCTGTCCCTCGACCCTCCTTTTCCCCTCCTGTGCTTCCCTGATTTCTTTCAAGTCTCAGTGAAAACTACATTTTAGAGTCCCTCTTAAAGTAGTGCCTTCCCTCTGTTAATTAGCTCCAATTTACCATTGCTAGAGAAGCACTGAGGTAGTGCCATAGTGCATAGAGCACTAAGCCTGGAGTCGAGAAGGCTCATTTCCTTGAGTTCAAATCTGGCCTCAGACCCTCACTAGCTGTGTGAGTTTGGTCAGTTTGCCTCAGTTTCCTCATTTGTAAAATGATACGGAAGAGAAAATGGCAAATTACTCCAGTATTTTTGCCAAGAAAACCTCCAATGGGATCATGGGGTATCAGCCAGGTTCCCAAACGACTGAATGATGAAAAGAAGAGATTATAATTTCTTCACTGCTTTCCTCACAGGCTGGTTCTTTAGGAAAACTGCTTGTCAGTCTTAAAGTACCAAAACCCAAGTTATAATGGGCTTGATGGACTTGCTAGTAATGCTGAGACTTTTTGACAATCCTTGAATTAATAGGTTGGGATGGTGTTGACCGTTAGCAGTGTATAGAACCTAGGCCTGAAGTCAGAAAGACTTGAGTTCAAATCCAACCTCTGACACAAACGGTGTAATTTTAGGAAAGTTCCTTCACCTCTGTTTGCCTCAGTTTCTCTTATTATAAAATGAGAATAATAATGGCACACCTTCCAGGGTTGTGGTGAAGATCAAATGAAATAATATTTGGGCAAAAATGGTGCTTAGCACAATTCCTGGCTCATAATAGGTACTATCTAAATGCTTATTCCCCCTTCAAATAAAAAAAAACCCAAGGGGTATTTCATTAATGATGACCTCTGGCTAGTCTATAGTCAGGGAGCGTTTATTAAGGGCTTTCTATTAATTAGGGGTTGGGATCCTGGAAAAATAACAGATTGGGTTTAGTTTACTCTTTTATTCCCATGGATAATTATGGTTTAAAAATGTAAATAGTCACATGATGGGTCTCTAACCAAAGGAGTCATTAGCTTTTGAAGGGAAACATGGGGGAAGGGATTGAGCAGAAGACCCTGAATACGAGGAAGAGCCACATGGGCTGGAGGAGGGTTCCTTGGGGCACTGGCTGTCTCTTTCAGAGGAAGTTGTAGACATGCCCACTGACAACCTGGAGAGGATGTGGGGGTGTTTTCTGAGGCAGGATTGTTTCCCCCATCCCTGTTGGGCTCATCTTTGGGGAGCGATTGATCAGCTTTCTTAACCATTCCACCACCACTCTACCTGAGCTTCAGAGATGGCAGCAGCAGGAGCAGGGGCGCAGTAGCTAGAGTTCTTGGACCTCTGATTACACATTGCCTCATAACATTCTTCCTTGAGCATAGATCTACCCACCCTCAGCACAGATTTGGCCAAACGATGCTATGTATCAGTACCTAGACTCTGGGAGCTTGGATCTAGCTATGGGAAGGAAGTGGCATGGGGGCAACTAGGTAGTTCAGTGGATAGAGAGCCAGGTCTAGAGATGGGAGGTTTGGGGTTCAAATATGGCTTCAGATACCTTCTAGATGTGTGACCCTGGGCAAGTCACTTTAATCCCATTGCCTACCCCTTTACCATTTTTCTACCTAGAACCAATATATAGTATTGATTCTAAGATGGAAGGTAAGGGTTTAAAAAATAAAAAGAGAACAAGAGTGGCAGAGGCCCTCAAGCATATGACTAAGAGTTCTTGAACCTCAGATTTTTTTTGGAGTCAGTCAAGAATTTATGATGTTCTAGGCATGGTGCTAAGTGCTGGGGGTATAAAGAAAGGATGCAAATAACTAGGTATATATAAGATATATACAAGGAAAATGGAAGGTAATCTTAGAAGGGCAAGCACTGAGGGTGGGCTTATGAGGAGGAAGACTTTCTGTGGAAGTCTTGATTTGAACTGCCTTTTTTTTTCTTTAACTCTTAACTTCTACCTTGGAATCAATACTAAGGATTGGTTCCAAGGCAGAAAACTGGTAAGGGCTAGGCACTTGGGGTTAAATGACTTGCCCAGGGTCACACCTGGGAAGTAACTGAGACCACATTTGAACCCAGGTCCTCCAGTCTAGGCTGGGTTCTCAATCCACTGAGCCACCTAACTGCCCCTTTGAACTGAGTCTTGAAGGAAGCCAAGGAAACTCAGAGGTGGAGGTGAGGCAGGAGAACACTGAAGGTATAGGGGACAGCAAAAAGGTCCAGAATCTGGACATGGGAGAGTCAGCAAGAAGGCCAGGGTCACTGGATCAAAGACTACTGGAGAAGGAGAGAAAAACAAGAAGACTGGAAAGGTAGGAAGGAGACAGGCTGAGAAAAGCCTTAAATAGTCAAAGGATGACTTTCTATAGGGTCCTGGAGGTAGTCACTGAAATTCAATGTGTGTGTGTGTGTGTGTGTGTGTGTGTGTGAGAGAGAGAGAGAGAGAGAGAGAGAGAGAGAGAGAGAGAGAGAGAGAGATAGACAGACAGAGATAGAGAGAGAGGGAGGGAGACAGAGAGAGAAGAGAAGAAAAGAGGGAGAGAGAGATGGAGAGAGGGATGGAGAAAGAGAGAGAGATGGAGAAAGAGGGATGGAGAAAGCGAGAGATGGAGAGAGAGATGGAGAAAGAGAGAGAGAGAGAGAGAGAGAGAGAGAGAGAGAGAAAGAGAGAGAGAGAGAGAGAGAGAGAGAGAGAGAGCGCTATGCCTTTAAGTTAAATCACTATGACAGCTGAGTGGAAGATGGATGAGAGTGGCTAGGAAAACCAGCAGGCTATTGCAGTAGTCCAAGTAAGGGTGTACGCCCAGATGGAGAGTGAGTAGAAAGAATGGGGAGTAAATGAGAGATGCTTAATGACAAAATTCCACAAGAGACTGGCTCTGTGGGATGAGTGGAAATGAGGAATCAGGGATGATACTGAGGCTGGGAGCCAGAGTGCCTGGAAGGATGGGTGTGTTGAGAACTCCTGGATAGAGGGCTGTGATTGGCAGGGGAAACATTTCCTAGGCATCACCCTCTCAGAATGCAGCTTTCTGTGGGAAGAAGGGGAGTTCCCGGTCAGTACCAGCTTCAGAGCTGCCTTGTTAGCTACCGGAAGTCTGGGCGTTTTTGGATTCGGTCTTCTAGAGAGAAAATGAGGGTTAATTTCTGGACAGCACCAGCCTCTTGTAGAGAAAAGAAGCCAACAAATTGGGCTTTCAGGGCTAGTGGAGCGGCAGGGAACAATGATACAGAAAAGTAAAGCATCTGGAATTTGTCCTCTGCTATCACAAAGAGTAATTTCCATTTTGATGGTTTTGCACATAGTAGGGGCATAATAAATGGTTTGGGGGTGAGATCCATGGCAGTGGCAGATATTTATACATAGGTATAGACAGGGGCTAGGTGATGAGTCCATTTTCTTCACATAGATAAAGGTATTAATTACACTCTTAAAAGACACTCCTCTATTGGCATTTAAAAAAACAAAACCCTTTCTGTCTTAGAATCTATACTGAGTATCCATTCTACTGTAGAAGAGCCACAAAGGCTAGGCAATTGGGGGTAAGTGACTTGCCTAAGGTCACACAGCTAGGAAGTCTCTATTAGCTTTCTGGGCCTGGACAAAGACAGAAAATCTCTGGCACCAAGGCTGTAGAGGAGGGGATGAGAGCAAGAGTGGATTCCATGCTTACCTCGGCCTGTGTGAAGTTCCTCAGGGCATCCCCACTGCTCCCCAGCCGAGAATGGGTCAGCCGTCCTAGCCAAGGGCCCCGCTCAACAAAGTAAAACAGGTGATGGGGGTCTGTATCTTCATTGGTAGTCACTTTCAGGTTTCGGTTGGTAATGGTCTGGAAGGTTCCTGCAAGAAGGCAATTTCAGAGCTCATCAGCTTGTGGGTGGTTATAGGACCATCGATTGGAAGGAAACTTGGGCGTCAATTTGGTCCAACCTTTTCATTTTACAGATGACAACGCTGGGGCTCATAGAGCAGCAGTATCTTTCTTAGGGCCACCCAGGGAGTCAGTGACAAGGCTGGGATTTGAACCAAGGTCCCCGAGTCTAAACGCAGTAAGCTCTCCAAAGTTTCATGCCAGCAACCTGCCCAGGGACTGCTTGGTAGCTAGAATCTAGAGAGTAACTAGGGTTCTTGGGTAGGCTTTGCTACTGCTCTGAGTCTGATTGGCTGAGGTTGAGGGGTTTCTTTGTTCTCCTCAACTGGCAACAGGAGTATGAAGAAGTCCAATCCATCACTACGGAGCTCAGAAGTACTATTCCACAGGCTAATGGTCCCAATAAAGACCACAGTCACAGAGTAGATAAACAGATCTTTAGTTTTCAAGCAGACCCACCTGGACAGATGGTAAGGGCTTGATTGCTTTCCACAGTGATTTGTCGCAACTTTTGAGCCTTCACAGCAAAGAAGTGTCCTGGTGAGACGTTATCGCCATCGGAGAGGTTGAAATGGAATCCACCATCCAGGGGCCCTGGAGAATGACAGAAGGTGGGGCCATGAAAATGGTCTTGACTTCTCCATATTCCCTAGGGATGGGCCTCTTCGGGGCAGGGAGCCCTCTGCTCATGAGGGGTAGAGGTGGAATGTTTCCTAGGTATCAGATACTTTGGGATGGGAAGTTGGGGGTGGTGTAGGGGCCAGGGGAGGCAGGGGAGTTTGGGGAGTGGGTGGGAGGAGTATTGGCCAGGGAATCAGGGAGACCATTCTAGTTCTGACTGAGGGTTGCTGGGCAAGTTTCTTTGCTTTTCTAGGTTCCATTTCTTTAAGCAGAGATAACTGTCACCTCTTACTCTATGAAGATGGATGGGTGGGGGTGAGGGGAAAGGGAGAGTGGGCTGGTTGGGAGGAACTAGTAAAATAATAATATGAATGATTTAGGGGGTGAAAACTCTTTAGGTCTACCACACTTCAGGTGGAATCTTGCCCTAAGACAGAGAAAATGAAGGGATGTCTTTCTACTCTGGGGGTTCTGAGAGGCAAGATGAATGGGGAAGGTAGTATCCCAACTGGGAAGGAAAATAGTATGTTCTTGGAACTCTTCTTCCATGGAGGGCAGGAACTTCTTCTTGAGGAGAGAAGATTGGGGGGATGAAGATGACGAATTTGGGGTATGGGGGGTAGGGTAGGGTGGCTCAGGGGTTTGTAAGTATTTGAAGGGTTGTAAATTGGAAGAAGGGTAAAACTTGCTCCATTTGGTCCAGGAGCAAAGAGCCAGGAGTAATGGGTGGGAGTTACAAATTTGCTCTTGTGTTGATTAGAGCTTCTCTCAAAATGGAATGTTCTGCTTGGCAGGTAGTGAAATCCCCCTCACTAGAGATGGTCCCACACAGGCTGAATGACCCCCTTATTGAATATGAATTAAACTAGATGAGATCCCGTCTAACTGAGATTTTATGATTTGTGACTCAATATCTGAAATCCTGTTTTCTTTCCTTTAATGTTTTTCTCAAAACATCTTCTAACTTGGGCTACCATGCCCAGCTGCAGCATCAGTGATGCTAATTCAGTACCTTCCCCACTGAAAATTGGGACTCTACTCCCACCTCCCCAGAACCACCCCAGGATGTGATAGGTGAGCTTTCATTCAACTCTGCCCAGATATAGATCTTCTTTATTTCCTGATCATCTCCAAATTATGCCATCAATGTGTGTATCTCCCTTCAGCTCCTGATTATGTGCTGAATCCCTCAATTCTAATGTAAGCTCCTTGCCAGGGATGGTGGTACACAGCAGGAATCCTTGCTATTGGGGACACTGAGGCAGGTGGATTGATTGAGTTCAGGAGTTTTGAGCAGTAGTTGGGCTAAAGGTGATCAAGTGTTTGCCCTGAATCTGGCATCAATATGGAGTGTGGGCCATGAGACTGCTTCAGGAGGGGCAAACCTGCTCAAGTCAGAAATGGAACTGGTTAGAGCTTCTGTACCCACTCAGTAGTGGGATTGGCTATTGCTCTTCTACTCAGAATGAGACAGGAGGGAGATCCAGTCTGAGAGAGAGAGAGATGGGGAGAGAGACAAAGACAGATACAGAGAGACAGAGAGACAGAGACAGAGAGTGGCAGTGAGAGAGACAGAGACAGAGAGACATAGAGAACTAGAGACAGACAGAGAGATAGCGACAGAGACAAAGGGGCAGATAGATAGATGGAGAGACAGAAAGACAGACAGAGAAAGACAGAGAGACAGAGAGGAAATAAAGAAGGAAGGAAGGATGGAAAAAGGAAAGAAAAAGAGCATAAGCTCTCTGAGGGCAGGAACTGTCTTCCTTCCTTTGATTTGTATCCCCAGTATATAAACATAGTGCCTGTGCATAGTAAGTGCTTAATATTTATCTATTATGTAGCTATATATGTCTTTTTGTCTGCATGTCCATCTCTCTCTCTCTCTCTCTGTCTCTATCTCTCTCTCTCTGTCTCTCTGTCTCTCTGTCTCTCTGTCTCTCTGTCTCTCTCTCTCTCTCTCTCTCTCTCTCTCTCTCTCTCTCTCTCTCTCTCTCTCTCTCCATCCTCCCTCCCTCCCTCCCTCCCCCCTCCCCTTTCCCTCCACCAACCTTCATGGACAAACTGAACGAGTCCATTATTGATCTGGGCCTGAGTGAACTGCTGGATCTCTGTCCTTGGTGACAGCCTCAGCACCATCCTCCCATTGGTTGGTGGCTGGATGGAGAAGACCAGATCTTCAGGGAGGGAGTCAGCATCTTCTCCTTTCAGGATATCAGGGGTGATCTGGGCTGTGGCTCCTTCCCACATCTGTAAGTACATTCCAAAAGTTAGATGACCCCCAGTTAGAAGACTCAGGACCCTGATGGAAGGAAGGGCACATAAGTTGCTGCTTACCATCCATTACCATATTCATGCCAAATATCAGGACTGCCTTTTTAATATGGTCACCTCCTTCCCTTTTCTGTCCAGCTACTCCAAACCTCCAGTGACTCCTCACTGATCAGAGATCATTGAGCTGGTTCACCTCAGTTTGTCATTCAAAACTTTGTCTGATCTGGTCCACAGCACAGTGAAAATATCACAGATTTGGCAACCTAGGTCTTGGGTTTGAATCCTGGCTTTGCCACTTATTACATATATGACCTAGGGCAAGCCACTCATCCCCTCTGAGTCTCAGTTTTCTACTTGTAAAATGAAGAGGTAGGAAGAAATGACTCTAAGGTACCCATCTCCTTTGGGCAGCATCTTCATTCTTACCACCCTCAGCTCTCAAGCCAGGTTCTGCTCCTGCCTACCCTTTGCACACACCAGGGTCATTTCTGTCTTGGTGCCTTTGCTGAGGTTTTTTTCTTATTTAGAATACCACCCCATTCCTCTCTCCCATCTGAGCCTCCCCCAAAGCTCAAATCCCACCTCTTCCAGGAAGCATTCCCCGAAAACTTCAGCCAAGGCTACCTTTTCCCTCCCATGATATATCTTGCATTATCATTGACCACAAGACCTAGGCACCCATTACACAAAGCCCTGGATCATTCTTTTCTATTATCTTCCCTAAATATGGATCTGGTCACTCCTCTGCTCAAAACTCTTCAATCATCCTCCATTGCCTTCTAGTAAAACTGAAACTCTAGAACCTGACATTCAAGGCTCTCTTGAAACCTTCTCTCAGAACAACTCCCATCAATTGACACCTATTCAATTCCTTCTATGCACCAGGAATGTACTGAGCACCAGGGATAAATAAAGAGGCAAAAAGCAGTACTGTCTACAGTTCTGTGGGATCCAGAGGAAAGAGTGTTACATTTAGGACCAAATCCTAACTCTGTTACTTATTGCCCGTGTGACCCTGGACACTGGAACTCAGGACTTCCTGACTTCAGTTCTGTATCAATTAGCTGCCTCCCTCAGCGTTTCTGTTCTCTCCAGAACTGTTCTTCCCTCCCAAGTAAATATTTTGTTTCCTTTGACTAGATTTTCTCTCTCCTGATATGTGTAGATGGTGTGAGCTCCTTAGGTGGACAGCCTGTTTAGTCTTTCTCTTTGTCTACCTGTTACCTTCCACAGTGTCTAGCACACAGTAGGTGCCAAGACATGGTATTGTTTGATTTCTGAAAAAACAACTAGCTGTGTGATGGTATTAAAGGATCAGAGGAAAAAGAAGCCGAAGGACACCCTAGAGATTGTTGAATCTCCATTTGAATTTCTCATTTTAAGAATTGTAGGAGATGCAGGGCTATAAGGGCTGGTTCTTAAAAAGAATGAAGAAGTTGAGGCCCAGTGATGTCCAGGACCAAACCAACGTCACGTAGCTATGAAAATGAGGCCCTTGTGATGTCCAGGGTCCTAGTATGTGAGGCTATGTGTTGGAGGATGTAGTCCTTAGAAGGAATGCCAATTCTGAAATTCTAGGACTTAAAAAGACTTAAAGTTTAAAAAAAAAAAGATGTTTTTGAATGGCTACCAGAGACAGGAAACTGAGCGATGTATAGAATTCTAGAGATAAATGTGCTAACAGCATGTCTAAACTTTAAAAAGTGGGGAGGTACACGGAAGATGGAGAGTGAGGGCCAGAGAGGTGAAACTAGAAAGTAGACATTGCATGTGTGATATTATTTTGATAATGAAAGACATATAGCACCTAATGATATTTTTTCATATTTGCCTTTCTTCCCTTTATCTCCATTCTCTCCATTTCACTTAGTAAATATATCACTGGGTCAAAGGGGATGTATAAGTTACTGACTTTTTGGGCAAAGCAAGTAGTTAAAAAAAAAGACAGAAAGAGACAAAGGAGGGGGAAGAGGGGGGTAAGAGAGAGTGAGAGAGAGAATGAGAGAGAAAGAGAGGGAGAGAAAGAAATGGAGAGAAAATGACAGAGAGGGAGGGAAGGAGAGAAAGAGAAGAAAGAAAAAAGAAGAGAATAAGAGAGATAAAGAGAATGAGAGAAAGGGAGGGAAAGAGAATGAGAGAGGGAGAGAGAGGAGAGAGGGAGTAAGAGATGGAGAGAGAGAAAGAAGAGAGAGAATGAGAAAGAAAAGTGAGAATGACAGAGAGAGAGAGGGAAAGAGAAGAAAAGAAAAAGAGGAAGAGAATGAGAGAGGAATGGAGAGAGACAGAGAAAGAGAGAGAGAGGGAGGGAGAGAGAGACAGAGAGAATGAGAGAGAGGGAGAGAGAGTGAAAGAAAGGAAAAGGGGGAGGGAGGGAGACAGAGACAGAGAGAGACAGAGATGGGGAGGGGGGAGATAGAGATTGAGAGAGAGACTGAGAGAGAAAGAGAGGGAGAGAAAGAAAGGGAGAGAAAATGACAGAGAGAGGGAGGGAAGGAGGGAAAGAGAAGAAAAAAAGAAGAGAATAAGAGAGATAAAGAGAATGAGAGAAAGGGAGGGAAAGGGAATGGGAGAGGGAGAGAGAGGAGAGAGGGAAAGAGAGAGAAAGAAGAGAGAAAGAAAAGTGAGAATGACACAGAGAGAGGGAAAGAGAAGAAGAAATGAAAAGAGGAAGAGAATGAGAGAGATGGAGAGAGAGGAGAGAGAGAGAGAGGGAGAGAATGACAGAGAGAGATGGAGAGAGACAGAGAAAGAGAGAGAGGGAGGGAGAGAGAGACAGAGAGAGAATGAGAGAGAGGGAGAGAGGAAAAGGGGGAGGGAGGGAGACAGAGACAGAGAGAGACAGAGACGGGGGGGGGGGAGAGAGACAGAGACAGAGACAGAGACAGAGACAGAGACGGGGGGGGGGAGAGAGAGAGAGAGAGAGAGAGAGAGAGAGAGAGAGAGAGAGAGAGAGAGACTTGAGAGATTGAGAGACAGAAAGACAGAGACAGAGGGAGCTCAATCCAGTCTCTGGCTGTGACCACCTCAGAGGAGCTGCTAGCTCCTAGCTGCCAGGTGTCTGTCGTCCTCATGCCTGGGGTAAAAGCTGAGGAGGAGAGTGACCCTGCTCCCCCAGGGCCCTGCCCCTCCTCCCCAGCGGGCGCCAAGCTGGGGTCTGTCAGTCACTGGAGCCTCCCTGGGGACGGTCCTGCTGCCAGCTGAGCTCCTCCTAGTTACTGACACCTGTCCTCTAGGACCTGGGTCTGTGTCTGCTTCCCTCCTCCCTGCCATGGCCCCAGCCTGGGGGTGGAGGGAGAGGAATTCCTCAGACCCAGAGATGGTCTTACGCTGGCAGAGCCCCCAAGGAACATGATCCCAGGAGGCTCAGGAGGGCTCTGGTGCCGACCCCCCCCCCCCTTCTGGTGGAGATCCCGGATCTCTTTCACTCTCCAGGGAGGGCTCAGACTTAGATGCTGGCTGGGGAGTCCAGGGATGGAGCCTCATTCCCTGTCGGCCTGAGCCCCCTGGGAGAGGATAATAGCCATGACCAGGGGACTAGTTTGGAGGCAGAGGGAGTAGGAAAGGGATCTGAGGGAGGGGGAGCCCCAGGCAAACCCTGCTCCTATCTCGGCTGGGCTCCTGGAGGTTCCACCTGCCCTGAAGAGCCTGCAGTTTTGGGGAAGGGCCGATGTGGCTGAGGAGCTTTCAGAGCCCTGGGCTCCCTCCGTTCCAAAGAGCCAGCCTTCATGGGGGAAGAGGCTGGGGCCCTGCCTCCTGGGCATTGTGGGGATGGGGCAGGAGCTAGAGGTCAGGTCTGGCCCAAGTGCTGCCTTTCTCTCTGCGCCCCGAGGCCAGCCAGGGGTTCGGAGGCTCTTCAGTGTCAGTGGAAGGCAGGCTGGTGAAGCCTGAGGGCCCTTCTCTAATCCTGCGGTTAAACCACTGAAGGAAGTGCTGTAGATCAGTTAGAGGTGCATGAAAGTGATGCCTCTGCTTTCCCCTTTGGGTTCCTAGACCACTTGTCTAGGAGACCTTTAAAGGCCCTGTTAAGCTCTAAGTCCTGTGATGATTTAATAAGAAAAAAACAAAACAGAATAATCAAAGCACTTTACAACCATCATCTCACTCCATCTTCACAACCACCCTGGGAGAAAGGTGCTTTATTGTCCCTAGTAAACTGAGGCAAGCAGGTGAAGTGACTTGCCCAGGGTCACACAGTTAAGTCTGGCTACACTTGAACTCGAGTCCTCCTGCCTCTGGGCCCAGAACTCTCCTCACTGTGCCCCAAGATCATAGATTCAGAGCCGGAAGTGGCCTTAGAGGTCAGAAGTTCAATCCTTCCATTTTACAGGTAAGGAAACCGAGGCACTGAGAGATTAAGTCACTTGCCCAGCGTCATCCAGCTAGTTGAAGTCTGACTCCAAGTCCTCTCCACTAAGTGTCTGAAAGCTAAGACTAGTTTGGATTCTTTGGTACCTGAGCGCACTGCCTTCCTTCCATGTCTCTCCAGCATCTCCTGCTGCCTGGTTAGACCCGGGCCCACAGTAAGTGCATCGTGAGGGTTTATTGAGAGAAGGAAGATAACAGGCAGAATCTGCCTCCCAGAACTCAAGGGAGAGCCCCGTCAGAGCCAAGGAGAGTCTCAGAAGAGTGCAGCCCAGGGCTCTGGAGGGCTGAGTGGCAAAGGGGGCAAGAGCCCTCTTTACAAGCAGGAGAACTACTGGAGAGTCAGTTATCTGTGTGGTCAGAGGAGAGGGAGTTCGCTGCCGCTGCCGAGGTTCGATATGCAGGATGGAATCTGCCTCTGATGCTCTGCACTCCTGCTGCCAGCCAGGCACTCAGCACAGACCCAGAGCTCCCCAGGCGCCCCTTCTTCTGCCAGGGGAGGAGAAGGAGCCTCTACCAGCAGGCTAGTGAGGCTCTGGGGGAACATTTCCACCCAGGGCTTCTCTCTACCGCCCCACCTCCACTAGTAGTGACCCTGGGGATAGTTATAGTAGGGAAAATACTAGTACTGTTACTACCACTACTGGTAAGCACAGGAGGAGCAGCAGTAGTAATAATTATAGCAGTAATGGTAATGATAGTAGTAGTATATGACTAGTAAAAGCAATGACAGTAGTAGTAATAATGATCATAGTAACAGAGGTGGTAATATCATCAGTAGTAGCAGTAGCAATTGTAATGGTAATAGCAGCAGCAGTATACTACTCGTAGTAGCAACAGCGATAGTAGAATTATTAATAATTATAATAACAATAATATCAGTAGTAGTAATATTCTAGTTGTAGCAACAGCAATAGTAGACTCAGTAATAATTATAAGAATAGTAATATCAGTAGTAGTAATATACTACCAGTAGTGGCAACAGCAGTAGTAGAATTATTAATAATTATAATAGTAATAATATCAGTAGCAGTAATATACTACTAGTTGTAGCAATAGCAATAGTAGAATCAATAATAATAATTGTAACTAATACTATCCGTGGCTGTAGTAGTAATAGTAGCAGAGGCAGTATACTGCTAGAGGTAGCAATGACAATAGTAACCACAGAAGTAACAACAAGGATGGTGATGATGACGGCGATGACGCCAAGTCCCTGGGGTACTTCACACATACATGCCATCCGATGCCCGAGATAACCCCATGAGATGGCTGCAGTGACTGCTCCCCCCCACCCCCGCACAGAAAGGGGAAGTGACGAGCCTCAGTCCCGCAGCCAGGAGGGTGACATTCAAACCCAGCTCTCGCGACCTCAGCCCGGCAGCACTCTCTCCGTCTTCCCCGCCAGACTGCTTTTCCCTCCTCCCTCCCTCCCCAGGCGGCTGGATGTCAGTTTCTCCTTCAACAGAACGAGGGTGTCTGAAAGAGTTGTCACCCCAGGACAGTGGTCCCAGGAAAGTCGGATGGGGGGGCAGGAGTGGGGTGAGGGGTGCCGGCTCCCCTTCTCCCTCTCTCCTCAGTCATTGGTGAAAGTGGGAATGCGAGGTGCTTCTCTCCAAGCGCTCCTCAGATCCCTGTGTGCTGTGGCTGCCACCTTGTGGCCACCCTCAGGCACTGAACTGGATGGGTGCTCAGTTTTCCCCCTGCCTCTGCTCATCAGCGAGCACATCTGATTTCTTCTTCCCCTCCTGGGCTTGGTTATTGAGGGGAAGGAAGCTTCTGCAGCAGAACCTCAAAGGCAGAGGTGGCCAGGTCTAGGGATGGGAAGTTCTGCGTTCAAATTTAGCCACAGAATCTTCCTAGCTGTGTGATCCTGGGCAAGTCACTTAATTCTCATTGCCTTACTGCTCTTCTGCCTCCACACCGAGCAATATTGTTTCTAAGCCAGAAGGTAAGGGTTTGAAAAATTAAAAGAAATTCCAGGACAGTCTCTCATTTCTCCGTGGACCTTTAGCACCTGGCACAGTGCCAGGCACACAGCAGGTGTTTAATAAAGGCTTTTGGATGGATTTACTGGCATCTCCACCCTGTGGGTGATTGTCCTGATATTCTTTCCTCCATAACTCTCAAAGACTCCAACTTTAGGCAGAAACAAAATTCTCTGTGACAACCTGGCTTCCTGCCTGAGTCTACTTCTAGGAGACTTTGGAAGAAAATGATTCAGATGACTTGGAACCAAGAAGAAAGTTCTTTGGGTCGGTTCTCCAGAGATCTGAATTCCAGTTCTGGTTCTACTTTGTGAATTCAAGCAGGACTCATCACCTTCATAGACTTGTTTTCTCAGCTGTAAAATGAGCAGAAGGGCTGCCCTGAGTATCTCAGGATGGCTGGGAATATCACTCCATGGAAGAGATGGGGAAAAGGTGGGGAAGCTAAAAGCGGGGCATAAGGGCACAGGGGTGGTCTTATTATTATTATTTTGGTCTTGACTTTTTTTTAACTCTTAGTATTTGTCTTAATATTTGGGCTAAGCAACTGGGGTTAAATGACTTGACTAGGGTTGCACAGCTAGGAAATGTTTGGCATTTGGCTCTCTTCTTCCTTCCTTCCTTCCTTCCTTCCTTCCTTCCTTCCTTCCTTTTTTTTTTAAACCCTTACCTTCTGTCTTGGAGTCAATACTGTGTATTGGCTCCAAGGCAGAAGAGCTGTAAGGGCTAGGCAATGGGGGTCAAGTGACTTGCCCAGGGTCACACAGCTGGGAAGTGTCTGAGCCCAGATTTGAACCCAGGACCTCCCATCTCTAGGACTGGCTCTCAATCCACTGAGCTACCCAGCTGCCCCCCTTCCTTCCTTTCTTATCTTGGAGTCAATACTGTATATTGGCTCCAAGGCAGAAGAGTGGTAAGGACTAGGCAATGGGAGTTAAGTGACTTGCCCAGGGTCACACATCTGGGAAGTATCTGAGGTCATATTTGAACCCAGAACTTCCTGTCTCTAGGCCTGGCTCTCAATCCACTGAGCCACCTAGCTGCCACCTAGCTGCCCCCTCCCTCCTCTCCTCTTTTCAATGGACTTTGAATAGAAACAGTTTTTAGGATGAGTTGGTCTTCTGTTGTTTATTCAAGTATGTAAAATTGAATGTTCCATGGACTCTGGCACAGAGGGATAAGCCAAGCACTTTTGGTAACTGAACATATTGTGATATGGTGGGATGAAAAGTGATCTTCTGAATTTTTTGGGGAAACATCATTAGGACAACAATAACTTACATGTGTATCATGCTTTAAGGTTTGCGAAGTGCTTTTCAAGTATCTTATTAGATCCTTGTAACAATCCCAAGAAGCAACTATTATTATCATCCCCATCTTCCAGATGAATAAGTTAAACGACTTCCAGATGAGAACAGTTAAACGACTTGCCCAAGGTCATAAAGAAAATCAGTGTCTGAGACAGGATTCACACTCAGGTCTCCCAATTCCAAACCCTTCATTGCACTGTACTTTTTAGTTCCTAGCTAGAATTCCAGAAGCAGATAAGAAGACAAGGATGACATGTACCCTTCTCATTATATTCCCACATGGCTTTAGTCCCATCATTTTGAAGTGCTGGACTTCATTGTCCCCCACAATCCTCCAGGACCTTTCCAGGCTTATCTCCTATTACACATCTTTACATATTTTCTCCTCTATGCAAACTGGACAAACCCTCTTGTTCTGTCTTTTTGGGGCATAACTATGCCTAAATCTTCATGACCCAATTTGGGATTTTCTTGGCAAAGATATTGGAGTGGTTTGCCATTTCCTTGTCCAGGTCATCTGACAGATGAGGAAACTGAGGCAAATGAGGCTAAGTGACTTGCCCAGAGTCACACAGCTAGGAAACATCTGAGACCATATTTGAACTCAGGAAGATGAGTTTTCCTGATTCTCAGGTCAGTGCTCTATCCACTGTACTACTAGCTTCCCAATTATTCTCCATGGCCCCAGAATACTCTCTGAACCTGTCCACCATTGTTCATTTTATTGCCTAGGCCTGGAATGGACTCCTACCCAGTCTTTAATCTAATCCCAATGCCACTTCTTCTAGGAAGCCATCTCAGATTTTCCCCCACCTCCTACCTGTGAAACTTTAAAAATTATTCCACCCTACTCAGACAGTACTTTAGGGGAAGGTAAAGTTGTAAACTCCTGATTGAACAATGAAGGTACTTAACTCATACCTTATAGTGAAGTAGAACTTTAAGCTAAGTCTATTTTTAGATCTAATACAAAAAGGTGTTAAGTATCTATAAAGGTTAAATTAATTACAAAAAGGTCAAGTAACTACAAAAGGTGAACTTAACAAAGAAGTGTGAAGTATTCAAAAGATATAATCTAACCAGAGAAGGTGAGAACTAAAGAGTGGACAGTCCTGGAGAAAATCTAATCAAAGAAGGTGAGAACTAAAGAATGGGCAGTCCTGGAGAAAAGTGTCTGCTGTGATTGGTAGATGTAAACATTTAGGGGAGGTGACATAAGAGAAAATTTCTTTAAAAGGAGGTCTAGAAAAGGCAGTTGAAGTCAGTTCAGCCAGTTCAGTGGAGAAACTGAGCCTGGAGAATCTCCCTCAGACAGCTTCCTTGAGACAGTCTCGTGGTCAGTGATAAGACTGACTCCCTTTCCCTTGGGCTCAGGGAGGCCCCTTTGGCCAAGGCCTTTAACTACTACCTGGCTCAGCCTGAGCCGGAGCAGTTTAAATTAACTCTTTCCTCTCTCTCTCTCTTCTCCTTAATTCCTTCTCTCTATATTAATTAAAATCACCATAATTTCCAGCTGACTTGGGTATTTTATTATTTGGGATTTTTCCCTGGAGATCAAATTAAATAGATTTTAAATCACAATGCTAAAATTATCTTACATACCCAATGAATCAACTCTTCAGAGCATATAGAAGACTTTGTTTTGTATCATTCCAATGGATTGCATGGAAAGACATTTACAATGGGCCAAACTCTAAGCCCTGGAGATACCAACAAGAAATTGGAGCTAGTCCTTGTTCTCAAGGAACTCCCATTCTTAAGTGGGAGAGAAAACACCGAAAGAGGGTTCAGATTCCTGTTCAGCTCCTGGAAGATGGCAAGGCCAGATGGTATGCAGATTTTGTCAGGCCCTGAGGACCCTGGGATCTTTATCTGCAGGGCAGATAATCAAGCCCCAGCCAAGAGGAGAGTGGGTCCATGGATCAGAGGGGACCCGATGACTTATCATGGAATATTGTGTGGTATGGTATATTACAATTCTCTGGGTCTGTCTCATTTATCACCGCTTGGCTGTGGACACCAGAAAGGCAGGGATCATAACTTGCTTAAGCTTTGTATCTCACCTGGAGCTTCTGTTCACAGTGGATGCTTGATAAATGTTTGGAGAATGAATAAATTACCTCTTACCAGCACCTGAAAAGTCCATCGTGTGTGTGCATGAGGGGGGCTGCCTCACTGGAAGCCTCAGCTCTGGTCTCTAGCAGAGTTCTTCAGGTGGATGATACCCTGCTGACTGTGTCATTGCTTGGTCCAGGATGGCTCTTTACAGAGCTGCTGCTAAGCTTTATAGTGGAAGCAGGAGCACTTTCTGGCTCAAAGCTGCTGTGATGCTCCTGGATCACTGATTTTGCTCCAGGAACATGGGAGGGGAAAGCTTCTGGGAGAACCTTGAGTACCAACTACCATAGCTTTCTACCTCTTCTTGGACCCAGGAGACCTTACCTGTACACCTGTGTTGACCGTGAGGGTTGGGACTTGGTCATTGAGGGGTAGAACAGTGATGCCAAAGGTCACAGGCTGGCTTTGTCGGTCAATCTCAGAGGCATTGGCCACAAGGATGAAAGCATCCATCAGGGTCTCACTGCCATCATGTACATAATGGATCAGCTGCTGTTCCACCTTTAGAGGGTAGAGAGATGGACACACAGACAGAGGGTCAGAGCCCAGACTAGCCTGCCTCTTCCTGCAAGGTCCTCACATATTGGGAACCCCTTTACTACCCCCCACATTTGGTCAGTGATGACTTGAGCTCCTTTGGGAATCCCTCAGGTCTAACCACCATCCCTTTGGCTGCATTGACCTCCCAGTGCAGTCATTCTTGTACCATTTCCAGTGGCTGCTTACTACCTCTGGTCAACTCTCTTTTTAATCCTTGGCTACCATGTCTTTTCTCCTTTTTCTCAGAGGGGGTTCCTGCCAGCACAGAGGGCAAGTGAAATTTGGTTATCTTGTCATTCAAGTCCTAGGGGATCTGGCAACCCTTCACCTTTCCAGACTTCTCTCACATCCCTTCCCTCTGTGTCCTAAACTCCAGCCTGACTGTATAACTTTTGACTCCTCAGATCTGCCCAGTGCTGGCCTATTTCCATTCTTTGTCTCTTGTCTAGAGAATGGACTTCCTCTCGTCCATTTAAGGCCCAGCTCAGATGCCACTTCTTGCAGGAAGTCTTCTCTGATTTCCTATCAACAGTGAGACTGGCCCTCTTTTTACTTCTCTCTATCCTCTTTACTCTCTAGCCACTGTGCCATTTAGCTGCTTCTGTCAATGCAGATTTGCTGTTGCTGTTGCTCAGGGCTGTTCTGCTGTTTGGTTAGTTAAGAGTCCTTTAATTCCCACTCTGGGGTGCCATCTGGGTGTTGCAGGAACATCAGAGGCCCTTGCCTCTGGCCCTTGCCCTTCCCTACTGGGGAAGGGGTCTCACTTCCTCTCTGGTGATGATAGTACCTCTCTCCATGTGAAGGTGCTGAGGTTTCCATCCTGGGGTGTCTCTCCTCTCTTGATGCTCCCATGCTGGGGTGGTTCCAGGACCAGGAACTCTAGACCAGACAGTGTGGGGAAGTAGGGTCCAGTGACCCTAAGTACTGGAGGGGCCAGAGGATGGGCACCTCCCTCGGGCACACTGAAGTTCTGGGTCTCCAGGGGGATGGTGACCGGCAGCACCTGCAGCTCGACCTGCACTCCTTGAAGGGTGGCTCCAACACTGGAAGCTACATCCAGAGTGAAGCGGTCAGTCCAGCCCTCTGCCTGGGAGTGGAGATATAGGACCCGGCCTTCATTCACATCCTCCTGAGTGAAGCTGTGGACAGGGTCCAGGCTGGGGGGCTCATTAGCTGAAGCTCCTTGAGAGACAGTCACTAGGTAGCCAGCTCTTGGCGGGTCAGTCACCTTGTATACAATCTCTGCAGCAGGTACATCTTCCTGGGCCACCTGTGGGTACAGGGACGAGGATCAGGTGATTGGGAGGAATGTAGGGAAAAATGGAATATTTAGTGGGAGGGAAGAGAAATTGCCATCATTGCTCTCTTTCTCTCTTTTTTTCTTCTCCTTCCCTTCCTTCCTTCCTTCCTTCCTTCCTTCCTTCCTTCCTTCCTTCCTTCCTTCCTTCCTTCCTTCCTTCCTTCCTTCCTTCCTTCCTTCCTTCCTTCCTTCCTTCCTTCCTTCCTTCCTTCCTTCCTTCCTTCCTTCCTCCTCCCTCCCTCCCTCCCTCCCTCCCTCCCTCCCTCCCTCCCTCCCTCCCTCCCTCCCTCCCTCCCTTCCTTCCTTCCTCCCTCCCTCCCTTCCTTCCTCCCTCCCTTCCTTCCTTCCTTCCTTCCTTCCTTCCTTCCTTCCTTCCTTCCTTCCTTCCTTCCTTCCTTCCTTCCTTCCTTCCTTCCTTCCTTCCTTCCTTTCTCCTTCCTTCCTTCCTTCCTTCCTTCCTTCCTTCCTTCCTTCCTTCCTTCCTTCCTTCCTTCCTTCCTTCCTTCCTTCCTTCCTTCCTTCCTTCCTTCCTTCCTTCCTTCCTTCCTTCCTTCCTTCCTTCCTTCCTTCCTTCCTCCTTCTTTCCTTCTCTCTCTCTCTTTCTCTCTCTCTCTCTCTCATACCTGTTTATAGGAAGACTATAACTTAGAGTAAGAATCTTAACCTTCAATTCACAGATCCTCAAAGAGTCCATGGTCTTAGTACTTCATTTCAACATAATGGGTCTCCTTTGTAAATGTATGTATTTTATTTTATACATTTAAAAACAATTTTCTGAAACGGAGTTCACAGGCTTCACCAGACTAACTGCCCAGGGGATCCCATGACACACACACACACACAAAAGGTATCATCGTGCCCTAAAGAATTACACTCATGTCACACCCTATTTCCCCAGTAGAAGAGATCCTGGGGTACAGGGGAAAGATCTTGAGGCCTAGAGTCAGTTTGGTGGTTTGAATCTTGGCACTGATGCTATTAGCTGGGTGACCTTGGACAAGTTATTTGCATTTTATGCCTTAATTTCCTCCTCTGTAAATTGGGGTTGAGAGATTGGATTAAATAACCTCAAAAGTCTCTTCAACTCCAACATTCTAGGATTCGTGAGCTAGTGAACACAACTAGGGGTTCCATCTTAAGACACAAGGGGGTGCCCTTTCTCTTCTCAGACTGTGGAAACAAGGTTTCTGCAACATCTGCTGAGCTGCCCTTTTTTCTACACAAAAGACTCTTTCTTGGGATAAGGAGGGTTGGAGGAATGGTGCAGGTGCCCATTCACCCACTACCACCAGTCCCGAGAGGGCCTTGGCCAGATTTCCTTATACATTCTGGTCTCGTCCCAACAGAGGGGGCTGCCTCCTCACTCTCTGGTACCCATCTTCTGACCACCTTACTTCCAGCCCCAAGTTGCACTAATCTTTTCTAAGCCCCATCTTCTGTGCCCTGAAGGAGAAGAAGATTAGCCTCTGAGATCACCATTTCAAGCTTGCCCATTTTACAGATGAGGAAACTGAAGCCTAATGGTCATTTGCCAAAGGTCCTACAGAGAATGGGCACCCAGTTCAGGACTTGAAACCATGTTTCCTCTGTGTGAGGAGACTTCTGCCTCTGAACCTCTCTTCACTGCTCCTTGGTTTACCAAAGGCATGAATGCATTCATAGAGAGTATATGTGTGTAAGGGGTAGGGGGGAAGATAGACAGAAAGACAGAGACAGACAGATAATTAGAGCCAGCAGGGATAGTCAGAAACAGGAGAGAGAGAGAGAGAGACAGACAGACAGACAGAGACAGAGCCCGAGAGAGAGAGAAAGGGAGAGACAGAGACAGAAAGAGAGAGAGAGACAGAGACAGAGCAAGAAAGGGAGAGAGATAGAGAAAAAGGGAGGGAAAGAGACAGAGAGAAAGGGAGAGACAGAGACAGAGAAAGAGAGACAGAGACAGAAAGAGAGAGAGAAAAGGAGAGAGACAGAGACAGAGAGAGAAAAGGAGAGAGAGAGAGAGAAAGGGAGAGAGAGGGAAAGGGAGAGACCGAGAGAAAGGGAGAGACAGAGAGATGGAGAGAAAGGGAGAGACAGAGAGACAGAGAAAGAGAGAGAGAGAGAAAGAGAGAGAGAGGAGAGGGAGAGAGAAAGGATACAGTCCTAAGAGGCAACAAAGCTGGTGGGAGATTTTCCCTTTCATGGGGTGGGAGAAACTCCTTTTTTTGCTCCACATATCCCATTCTTATTGAAGCCTCAGGCCACCCTCCTCTAGTATTCCCTGGGGATGTCCATTTAGGGAGGGAAGTCCCAGCTTACCCCCCAGCCACAGGGACTTGGGCCCCAGGGCAAGATCCTCACCTCTAGGAGGTCTCTCTTAATTTCAGCTGCTTCCCCCTGGAAGACGTACATCTTCTCCTGCTTCACCATCTGAAGTGGGGCCAGTGGTCTGTCCAGGGAAACAGTCACCTTCAGTGTGTCTTCTGCAGTCACCTGGCCAGCCTCCACAGAGAAGCTCAGGACGTCTTGGGGACTGCGGTTGCCATTATGCTGATAGAGGACAGCACCTTCCAGCAGATCCCTCTGGGAGAAGGTGGAGGTGGGCTGGCCTGCTCGGAGCAGCTGGCCCCACCGGGGGGCTGCAGTGATGTGGTAGCGCACCTCCTCACTGCTGCGGATGTCCATGTTGGTGTCGAGGCCCAGCACGGATGTGTCGATGGTCCCTTGGCCTCCTTGGGGGACG
Organism: Monodelphis domestica; assembly: GCF_027887165.1. NCBI lineage: Eukaryota > Metazoa > Chordata > Mammalia > Didelphimorphia > Didelphidae > Monodelphis > Monodelphis domestica. Next base: position 51,148,281 of record NC_077227.1, read on the forward strand.
ACCAGACCGGAATTGTTTGTGATCCGGAGGTAAGGCTCAGAGGCCTGGACTTCAAGCAGCGCAGTGGACTGGTGTTGGCCATCTGACACCTGGAGCTGGATCCAGCCTCGGTCAGCTCCTGAGTGGACAAACAGGATCTTCTTCTTCCTCAGATCTTCTTGGGTAAAGCGGTAGACAGGCCGGCTGGGGTCATCGGCGGCCACAATGCTACCAAAGAGCAAGTCCTTCCGGGTGAGCACCAGCTGGGCATCGGTGAAACCTGAGTCAGCATCGGCGAATGCCACATCGTCTGTGGTCAGCAACCGCCGGCCGCCTCGAGCCACGCGGAAGACGTGGCTGACCGTCTGCACTGGGGCATGGTCGTTCACTGGCTGAATGGCCACCCGGAAGACACCCCGCACCTCCTCCCAGGCCATGCCGCCGCTGCCTTCCCCTTGGCGGACCGCCACAAAGGGTATGTCGTCTTCAGTGGTCTCCGAGTCGTCGTGGCGGTATACCAGCCGGCCCTGCTGCAGGTCTTCGTTGGTAAATGTCGTCACGGGGGCAGCGTCTGCCCCGGAGCCCTGCCCGGTCGCCCGCCAGACCAGGCTGCCGTGGCGGGGCTTTTCGATGACCTCGTACAGGTAGTCGGCGCTGTTGAGGCTCCTGACAAACAGGTAGTCTTGGGAGATGGTGCCTCGGCCCCCCTCAGGCACAGAGAGGAGGACGTTGGTGAGGACCGGAGCGTCGGGATCGCCCCCGATGCGGATGGGGTAGGCGTAGAGTGGGGAGAAGTATGGCGGGGCCGTGACGCGGAAGAGGAACGAGTCCTGGGCCTCCTCGGAGGCCCGGGCTGAGGCTCGGTAGCTGACGTGGCCCTTCTGAAGATCCTCCTGCGTGAAGCCTTGCCTCTCCGTCAGGCGCCTGCTCTGCAGGCGGAGGTTGCCCTTCCGGGGGGCCTGGATGATCTCGTAGTGGAAGGCGGCCGGGCCAGGGCCGGACTCCGCGTCCAGGGCGGCATCCAGCTGCTCCGGGGTGAGCACCTCCTGCCGGGTGTTGTGGGTGAGCAGGGGCACGAGCCTGCGCATGCGGATGGCCGCCTTCTGGATGGTGACCAGGAAGGTGTTGTTGGCCAGGGTCTCCTGCCCCACCTGCACCTCGAACCCCACCTTCTCGGTGGTGTCTTCAGCGTGGTGCTGCGAGTCGGTGCTCAGGTAGCGCACGCGGCCCTGCTCCACGTCGCGCTGGGAGAAGGTGCTGACGGAGCCCCAGTCCCCGGCGGAAGCTCTGCCGAGCCCCTGCTTCTGGATGTCCCCGTAGAGGAGGGCCCCGGTCAGCCGGTACAAGACGCTCACCTCCTGGCCTACCGCGTTGGTCTGGGCTGACAGGTTGGCGGTGGAGAGGGGCACGGAAGAGCCCTGGGGCACAAACAGGCCCGTGTTGTTTTGGATCTGGATGGTGGGCCGGATGGCCACCACGCGCAGCACCGCCACGGGGCTGGTGTCCAGACCGTCAGTGACCCGGAATAAGAGATCCTGGGCAGGCCCGCCGCTGTGGACGTAGGAGAGGCCGCCCGCCTCCAGCTCCGGGCAGGAGAATTCGGTGACCCGCTGCCCGGGCTGGGCGTTGCTCTCCACCCGGCCGCCTTCCGGGCGCTGGCTGCTGATGAGCTGGAAAGTGAGGCTCTGGCAGGCGGTGTCCGGGTCGTAGGCCTGGAAGGTGTCGGGCCCCAGCGCCTTTCTGGTGTGCTCCAGGATCACCAGGAGGCTGCCGTGCGGAAAGACCACTCGGGGAGGGTCATTCAGGGGGTTTACCCGGATGGGCAGGACGTAGGTCTGGCCCTGGCGCAGGCACTGAGGCACGTGGCTCTGGGTCATCACCGTGACCTCGAGGACCAGCTGGTCTTCTGGATCCTCGGAGCCGTCGTGGATGAAACGGATCTTGCGACTGACCACGTCCAGGAGGGTGAACTTCTTCCGGGACTGAGCTCCAGGGATGCTGAAGTCCAGCTCTCCATGCCGGGCCTCGCGAGCCACCCCAAAGAGCACCTGGGACTGGCGGATGCCTGCCTTGCCCAAGTCCACAGTGGGCTGAACATGCCTCCATTCTAGCCAGGCCGTGCCCCCTTCTGCCACCACCAGAGGGCTCAGCATCAGCAGTTTGGTGAAGTTGGCAAAGACAGGGGGCAGCCCTTGTTCCGGGGCGCAGGGCTCCGGCATCTCCAGGCCTGGCCAGGCTTCGGGCGCCGAGGTGGATGGCAGCTCGTACACCTCGTAGACGTCATCCTCGTACTCATCCTCGGGGAGTCCGCAGCCTGCGGTGATGTCGCGGGTCATCAGGGCCCTCTGGAGTCCCTGCCTCTCTCCGTTGATGGTGAGATCCTCCAGGCAGCCCACAAGCGACACGTTGGCAATCGCGGAGGCCAGACCCAGCCTATGTTCCCGCAGACGGTGGGAGGCCTCCTCATCGAGACCCCCAAGAAGCAGGCTTCCTCGAGGCTCCAGGTAGCTGTGCACGCCACGGTTGGAGGTGCGCGTGGGGTACTGGTCCACGGAGATCTCGAGCATATGCACATCCACATGGATGCCGATTTCATGGGGCTGCCCGTCGGCCACAGAGACGCTGTTGTGCAACATGACGGCCCCGTGACCCTTCTCCACGATGGCCCGCAAGTGCCCATCGAAGATCTCCAGGAAGATGAAATCCCCCTGGGGCCCTCCCGCCTGGTACGCCAGGGGTGCTCGCTTGACCCTGGTGGTTAGTGTGAACTCTAGCGTGCCTTCGTCTCGTGTGCTCCACGTGGGGAAGGTGGCCAAGGCCCGGGCCCCTGTGAAGCCCAGAGCCTCATCGTCACTGGCTGAGAACTCTGCGGCACAGCCATCCCTCACTCCTTCGGTCAGTCGGGCCAGGATATCGAGGCCATTGACAGAGGCTTCCTGGAGGCAGCCTCGAAGTGGGCGGCTGGCCGAGGCCAGGTAGGACAGATGCAGATTCCCTGTTCCTCCCACAAAGACGCCATAGGAGGCCTGGAGGGGAGCCTCGAGGGTGGTAGTAGAAGAATTGAAGAGGTCATCCACTGCCAGGGAGAGCTGGCCGTCTGCCACTGTCACCTCCACATCATGGCTCCCCAAGTCATTGAGTGGCATCTCTTCAGGGGACTGCAGCAGGGTCTCTTCATTTCCCTGGGCTAGTCGGATCTACACGGGGAGGAGGAAGGTGAAGAATAGCATTAGGACCTACAGGTGACCTCCAAGGTCTGACTCCCCATCCAAATGGTAGCCTGGGCAAGTGGGCCAGTCTCTATTAGAGACATCCTTGAGAAGAAGACGGGGGTGGTGGGGTGGTGGTGGAATTACACCTCAATCCTTCAAGGGCCTGACATGGGTAGCCCCTGTGCTGAGGCAGATCACTGTCAGGTCTTGGATGACAGACGGAGTCTCTTGCTCAGCCTCCCTCCCCCTCAGAATCAGCCAGAATTTGTGTTAAGTTGGTAGAGCTTTCATGAGCTCAGGATGGACTCTGGGACAGGATGAGGTGTCAGAGAAGAACTGTGGTAGAGGAATCAGGTAGAGAATTGGTATCAGGGATAAAGGAGGGAGTCTTGTTTTCATTTTCTTTAGGAGGGATGTGAATCCTGAGAAGTAAAGGATTGCCCAACATCACTGAACTAACCCATGGCAGCGGTTGGTTTTCTGACTCCCATTTCTGCACTCTTCCTACCACCAGGCTGATTCTGTAGCCTTTAGACATCAGTGATGGATCTCAATTCCATGGATCCTGACCTTTGGTGCCTCCCTCGCTCCCTAACAGGTTTTTATCTCAGGGATGTTCCTCAGTGGGGTCCAGAACAGAGAGTGAGGATACTGACCTGCAGGCTGCCGGAGCGAAGTTCCACTAGGAGATGGTCAGTTGGGCCAGCTAGCAGGAGGAGAAGGGCGTCTGGTTGGGCCGTAAAGAATTGGAGTTTCACGTGAATCTCGCTCAGGTCTTCATCTAAGGGCATCTCCAGGTGGTTCTCTCCAAAGAAGGAAGCTGCAGAGGGTGAGAGATTAGGGTCAGGGCTGACTCCTTCTTGGGGATCATGGGGAGTTAGTTCCCAATGCTCCACTCCTAGAATATTGGAATTGTAAGAGGCCGTATTCAGAATCTACCTTTGAACTATTAATAGGACATGGGAATGTTTAGCTTGGAAAAGAGAAAACGTGGGGTGAACATAACACCAGGGCTGCCACATAGGAAGGTATTAGACTTGCTCTACATGTCTCTGTTGAGCAAAACTAAGGGCGAAGAAGGAGAAATTGCCAAAAAGCACATTCTAGGAGGAACCCCGTCCCCAGCAACTTCCTAACAAATAGAGCTCTCCCAAAGTAGAGTGTTTGGTTGCCTCAGTTAGCGAGTTCTCCATCATTGGTGGTCTTCAAGCAGAGACTGGAAGGCTACTTGCCAAGGATGGTATTAAGGGGATTCCTGTTCACCTGGGGATGAGACTTGCTCAACTGGTTCTCTTCCAGTTTTGAGACTGAATCTGAATGAGCTTAGCCAGGGATGCCCATCTATCAGCATCTATTCATCTTCTTGCTCTCAGGTCTCAGAGGTCCCATTGCCAGGAGTTGGCTTATCCAAAACCTTTGGTCATTGATTTGGCTAGAAAGTCAGACTGAATGAGCTAAACAATAGACCGCAGAGAGAGTCTATTAGAAGGTGGTTAATGAGTCTGCTCAATGCCCAGTCCTGGAGAGAATTTCCTCCATTGTGTGAAAATGATTTCCTGTTATTGAGTGATTTAAGGATTCCCTGATGAGTAAGCAGACTCATGCTGATTTTTTTTCTTTTCTGTATACACCTAGGAGAACAGCAAGGTCTCAACTGCCTTCTGGACTAGAGAGAGAAGGGAGGATTTGGCATTCCACCTTTGGATGTGCATTGAGTACAGGGGGCCAGTCTTCCCTAATATCTCCCTCGTCCCTTAGAGTCTAGTCTATGCTTCTCCCTCAGTTTTAAGTTACCATCTCTTCCAGGAAGTCTGCCTTGATTAACACCATTCTCTTTCCAACTCAATAGTAAGTATTCTGTGCTCTGAGTATACAAGGGCTTCCCACCTGGTGTGCTTCATGGATTGTATTCCACGTTGATGATACTGATTTGTATGATTTTTGTCTCCTTCCTTTGTCCTCCACTACATTAGACCATACTGTTCAACAATAAGAGGTGGCATTTATCTGGTGTTTCATGGTTTACAAAGCACTTTATGTATGTTTTGTTGTTCAGTTGTTTCAGTTCAGTTCAGTCTGACTCTTTGAAACCCCATTTGAACTTAAAAAAAAACCACTTTATTTATTTATTCATTCATTCATTCATTCATTTATCTATCTATCTATCCATTCATTCATTCATTCATTTATTTATTTGTTTGCTTATCTATCTACCTATTTATTTATTTATTTATTCATTCACTCATTCATTTATTCATTTATTTATTTATTTATTCATTCATTTATTTATTTATTTGTTTATTTGTTTATTTATTTATTTAAACCCTTACCTCCCATCTTGGAGTCAATACTGTGTATTGGTTCCAGGGCACAAGAGCGGTAAGGGCTAGGCAATGGGGGCCAAGTGACTTACCCAGGGTCACACAACTGGGAAGTGTCTGAGGCCACATTTGAACCTAGGACCTCCCATCTCTAGGCCTAGTTCTCAATCCACTGAGCTACCCAGTTGCCCCCAAAATCTTTATTTTATTAAAAAAAATTTTTTCCCATGGTGACATGATTCTTGTTGTCTCCCTCCTCTTCCTTCCCCCTCCCTGAGTTGACAAGCAATTCCACTAGGATATACATAGATTATCACTCAAGTCCCATTTCCATATTATTCATTTTTGTAAGAGCAATCCTTTAAAACCCAAACCCCAAATCCTATACCCATATAATCAAGTGATAAATCACGTTTTCTTCTGGATTTCTACTTCCACAGTCCTTTCTCTAGATGTGGATAGCATTTTCTAATAAATTGGACTTTTTTTGGCAGAGATTCTAGAATATTTTGCCATTCCTTCTCCAGCTCATTTTACAGATGAGGAAACTGAGGCCATCAGGGTTAATTGACTTGCTCAGGGTCACACAGCTGATAAGTATCTAAGGTCAAATTTGAACTCAGGTCTCTTTGACTTTAGACCTGGCACTCTATCTACTGCATCACCTAGCTACCCTCTCTATATGTTACCTCATCAAATCCCCATAACAACCCTGTGTAGTAGGTGCGATTATTATCATGTCTATTTTGTGGATCAAGATATTGAAGTGGAGAGTTAAGTGACTTGCCCAGGTTCACAAAGCTAGCTAGTGTCTGAGGCACAAGTTGAACTCTATAACCAAGTCCAGTGCTCTGACCACTAAGCCACCTGGACACCTACTATTTTGTCCCTCAGCCGTACAAAGACCTCATAGCTTCTAGATAATTCTCTCCAATGACTCCTTTCTTTCTCCCTTTCTTCTCTGCCCCATCTATGGTCTGGCATCCCTTTAATATGCTATTCAAGTATTTTTTTGGTCTAAACAGTCTATTGCTTTAAAAGAAATATTTGCTACCTTTGAGTCATCCCAGTCATCCTGTCCCAGGAACCAGTTGTGGTACCATGGGAAGAATGCTTAGATATGTAGTTAGAGGACCTGGGTTCAAATCTAAGACCCCCCTTCTCACCACCTGCATCCTTTGAAAAATCACTTAACCTCTGTAGCCCTCAGTTTCCTCATCTGATAAACGAAGGGGGTTGAACTCGATAACTACAGCTGGCAGTACATGGGATGAATGTTTTTTGGCCATGGCCACTCATTTCACTATTTAATGATGGAGGGAGGGCCAACACCAAGGAAATGGCAGGACTTGAGTTACTGGGTTATATATTGCTCTATGGGTTTCTTTTTCTTGTCTCCCCCTATCCAGAATGGGGGAGGTCCCTGCTCTGTGTCTTGAGAGACAAATATTTAGTGACCAACTGAAATGATGGAGTTAAAAATGGAGATTTTTTCATACTCAAAGGAGGAAGTAAACTGTGGTAAATATTACTGATAATGAAGAGGATAAGGAGATGTTCTCTCAGCTAAGCTGGCTCCCAGCCCCAACATTCTTCCAACTAGGCCACATGATCCCTACCTGCAGCCCTAGGCCCAGGGCCAATCTAGGCTTAGGGCAGAGGGAAATGTTGGCTGTGTAGTCTGACTATGGCTTCAGTGAGATCCTTCCTGCTCTAAATCTTTGATTCTATGATACTGATTAATTCTGGCTCAATCATTTATGTCCTATGGATTTAGACGAGTTACTCAACCTTTCCAATCATCAGTTCCCCTTATCTATAAACTAAGGGGGCTGAACTACATGATTTCTGAGGTCCCTTGCAATTCAAAACCTAGGATTCTTGCTTATTTTTATTCTCCTTAGTTTTACTTTCTTCTGCCTGCCTCCAAGGGTGGGTGTCCTTTAACATCCACCTTCTCCTGCCATCTCCAAGACTGTTCTTGGTCCTTAGTTCTTCTTTCTCTTTAGTCTCTCATTTCCCATGAATTATTAGCTCTTTGTAGAAGACTCCCAAATTCAGCCTGGCATCTCCTCTGACCTGCAGTTCTATATTTCTTAGCCCCTTGCTGGATTTCTTCACCTGATGACATCCTGTCAACATCTCAAAACAAAGTGTCCCAGACTGAACTCATGATTGATTTTCATTCCTTTAGTTTCTGTAATCTCATCCCATTCACCCTTAACTCTACCACTAAAATAATCTTCCCAATGAATAGGTCTGACTATGATGCTACCTTGCTCAAAAATCATCTTCAGCTCCTTATTTCCTGTGTTATTTGTTGTTCAGTTGTATTTGATTCTTTGTGACCCCGTATGAGTTTTCTTGGCAAAGGTACTGGAGTGGTTTGCCATTTCCTTCTTCAGTGGATTAGCAAACAGAGGTTAAGTGACTTGCCCAGGATCACATAACTAATGAGTATCTGAAGCTGAATTTGAACTAGTCTTTGACTCCAGGCTTAACACTATCCACTGAGTCACCTAGCTGTTTCCAAGGCAAACATCTGTTAACTGACTCACCAAGGGTCACACAGGTAGTGAATTCCTGAGGCTAGATTTGAATTCAGGTCTTTCTGTCTCCAGGCCCAGGGCATCTAGCTGCCTTGTCAATAGGATCAAAGAAAACTCCTTATTTTGGTATTTAAGACTTTCCACAATCTGAATCTAATATGCTTTTTTTAAAAAAAGCATTTAAAAAATTAATGGAAGCACTCATGTGGATAACACTGGGGATGGGCTCCTTGGAGATCCAGAAAGTTGGTGTGATGGGTAAACATTCTGTTTGGCCTACCGTGTGGTTGAAAGCAGTCTTTTTCCATTAGGTGCATAGCCAGAACTATTTGTTTCTTTATAAACCAGGAGTACTTTATTTCCTTGCATTCTAGTCCAGTGGGAAGGACTCATTCCCTCACAGCTATCCCTTCTACTTGCCCTAGCCCCATTTCATGTTTCCATATGTGGCTCTGGGAAATGTGTATAGGACTGTGGTCTTATCTCATTTGTCCTTTTTTCTTCTCTGTGCATGGGAGTTCCTGATCCTAGAGCTGGGGTCACAGGGATATTGGATCCCAATCTTCCAGCCTGAATGTTACATCCAGCCCTGCAGAGGAGAGCTAACTTAGGGGAGGACTTTGGACTGGACCATGATGGGACCAATGCTATGTAGAAACCAAGTTAAGCTTCGAGTCCAATCTCCTTTCTTTTCCCAGAGCCTGAGGTGATATTGGGGAGATTGCCCCCTAGATAAAATTTTGATCCTGTTATAACTTGAAGTAAATATTCCTTTGAGAAAGTTCATGGAATCTAGGTGGTGAAATGGAACTAGAGTGTTTGTCACTGGCCCCTAAGATAGGGAAGAACACAACTGATGGGGGCTTGAGTCAGTGTTAGGAGGAAAGAGAATCTTCAGCCCTCTAAGAGTTCTGAAGAAGGAGCAGGGTTAGTATACACTTGGCTTCAGAGAGAGGAGCCAGAGCAAACCCATGTTACGTTATGAATTTATCAATAACTAATAAATACAAACACTTGGATATACAAAGAATAAAAAAGAAGATTATATAGGAAAGAGGATTACATACGGGAGCTTCTGTTAAACAGTTTATTTTAAGAATATATATTAAATTTAAGAGGGTATCTACATAATCTCCCTGTTTGAGCTTTAAAAACATTTTTTTTCCAACTGTATTTCCTATCTCTCTCCTTTACACAGGCTACATTCCCACTCAAACAGGCCACCGGTTAGTCTCTGACCTTGACATTCAACATCCTGTCTCTCCTTTAAGAAGCTTTCTCTGTTCCCCACAGCTGAAAGCCACGTCTCCTTCCTCTTCTTAGGACTCTTTGTCTACATATTTTCTTTATCTCTATTATTTATTCCACCTTATATTTATTTGTGCATCTGTTGTATATCCTAGTGAATAGCTTATAAATTCCATGAAGGGTGAGACTTTTTCCTTTATTATCTTTGCAGCCTCCTGGCCTTGAATACAGAAAGGGCTTGTCATGTGGAGCTGATTCAAATGTGGCTAGAGGCAGTTAGGTGGCCTCTTCTGGACCCAGAGTTAACAAGATTTGAGTTCCAGCCTTGGATGGATCTAGCTGTATGATCTTTATCAAGTCACTTCACTTTTTATGCCTCAGTTTCCTTATCTGTAAAATGGGGATAATAGTAGAACCTGCTTCTCAATATAAAGCAAAATGCTTTGCAAACCTTCAATCACTATATAAATGCTAGTTATTATTATTAATAAGATTGGGTGTGGACTATTCTTGGTATTATTTTTCAGGTCACACACACACACACACACACACACACACACACACACCCTTGTAAAAGAGCTATGTGAACTCTGGTAAATTTGCCTTTTCAGGCATTGATTTCTCCTTCTGTAAATGGAAAAGATTGCTTTAGATAAACTACAACCTCTCTGGTGCTGATGTGCTACAATTCTGTGGAGCACAGAGGGAGATTTTATTGTAGTTTTTTATTTCTATTTGGGATCCACTATACTTGGGTCAATATCAATTAATCCTCGAGTATTATTAAGCACTCGATATATGTTGGTACTCTTCTAAGTGCTGGAGATATAAACTAAAAGAAAAAACCAGTTCCTGCCCTCAACGAGCTTATAGTCTAATGGGAGAGACAGCAAGTTCTAAATCAGTACATACAAGATACACATAGAGGAGATGGAAAGTCATCCTAGAGAAGCAGCTGGGTGGCACAGTGGATGGTATGCCAGGCCTGAAGTTAAGGAGATCTGAGTTCAAATCTGGCCTCAGACACTTCCTAGCTGTGCGACCCTGGGCAAGACACTTAATTCACACTGCCTAGTCCTTACTGCTCTTGTGCCTTGGAACTGATACTTAGTATTGACTCTAAGACAGAACGTAAGGGTTTAAAAAATGAAATAGCCAGAGAAAGGGAAGTGGTAGTCACTATGGGGGACTGTGAGAGACTCCTCCAGCTTTGGAAGTAAAATTTAAAGGAAGTCAGGCATTCTCTAAGATGGAGATGAGGCAGGAGAGCATTCCAGCTATGTAGGACAGCCAGTACTATAGCATGGAGGTGGGAAATGGACCATTAGCTTTGAGGAATAATTGGCAGTAGGCTAGTATGGCTGGACCACAGAGTCCATGGACAGGAGGAATATGTTTACATAGTGGTTAGTTAGGAAAGATCTGGATTCTAGAGAGTATGTTAAACAGAGAAATTTGTATTTGATCCTATTGGGAATCACGAGCCCACTGGAGTTTAGGGAGTAGCTGGGTGATATGGTCAGACCTACCAACATGGTGTCAAAATCGTACTCTGACTTTGTGTCCCAGTTCTGGCCATGTCTGCCAATGACCCTGGCTGCAAGTCTCCTCTCTTCCCATATCTCCTTCTGCCTTATTTCTGAATCCATTCTTCATCCTCAGGCCCTCTGCCTTTCCCTGGCCTCCCTTTTCAGTATTGACTTTCTAATTAATCATTTTAACCACAGGCTCCTTTCTGCTTTGAATCTTTTCCCTCCTTGCTCTATCGCCATTCATGCTGTGCCACCTAAAGCCCTGGGTTGCCCCACTTTCCATCTTTTCAGCTTCCACTTAGGTGGAACTGAATAAAGATGGTGGAAGACACACAACCATGTTGAGAGTGTCCACTAGAAAGTCATGTTCTCCAATTTCAGCTGGGCTCTCACTGCTGTCTACCATCCCTTTTATTCTCTGTATGACAGCTCTGCTGGATATCTTCTTTCTTTATACCTCCTATACAACCTCTGTTGCCTTCTCTCTTTGTCAAGGACCTGGCCCCCTACTTTATTGAGAAAATAAAGACCGTCTTAAAAAACAACAACTTTACTTTCTATTTAAAATCAATATTATGTATTGATTCCAAGACAGAAGAATGGTAAGGGCTAGGCAATGGGGATTAAGTGACTTGCCCAGGGTCACACAGCTAGCAAGTACCTGAGTTCAAATTTGAACCCAGGACCTCCCATATCTGAACCTGGTTCTTAATCTACTGAGCCACCCAGCTGCCCCTGAGACTGTATGCCTTTTGCAAACTCTTCTCCCTCTATTCTAAACTTCAAAGGCCTTGGACGTCATCATCCCTCATTCTTTCCTCCTTAAGCTACAGTTTTTCCTCCTCAGAACTAGAGTAAAGCAAGAGAGAATAGCAGCTTTCTTGTCAAAGCCAACCCCTCTACTTCTGCCCTGATCTCATTCCATTCTTTTTTTCTCCTGAAAATCTTTCTTTCAATCATTTCCTTCCACAATTTCCCCACCCCTACTCCTATCTTTCTTTGTCAACCGATTCTTCTCTGTTGTCTATAAACATGCCCGGGACCACTCCATCTTTGAAAAAAACTCATTGGAACCTTCCACCTTCTCAAGCTATCATTCTATATCTCTCTTTCACAAACTCTTAGAAAGAGCCAGGTTTACCACCTGACTTCATTTCCTTATCTCTTCTCACTTATGACCTCCTACAGTTGACTTTTAACTCCAACACTCCAAGGTTATTAATGATCTCTTAAGAGCTAAACCTTGTACCCCTTTCTTGTGTCCTTTCTTAGTCTTTGACCCCCTTAACCCCCCTGCAGAGCTTGGCACTGCTAATCACCCCCTTCTCCTTGATACCTTCTTTTCTCTAGGTTTTCAGGACACAGTTCTCTCCTGGTTCTCATCCTACCTGTCTGACTGATCCTTCTCAGTATATGATGCTAGATTTTCATCCCTGTCATACTTGTTCATTGTGTATATCACTTAAAGTTCTGTCTTATGCTCTCTTCTCTTCCCTCCTCTTCCTCTCTCTCTCTCTCTCTCTCTGTCTTTCTCTCTGTGTCTCTCTCTGTCTCTGTCACTGTCTCTCTCTGTGTCTCTCTCTGTGTCTGTCTCTCTGTCTGTCTCTCTCTCTGTCTTTCTGTCTCTCTCTCTCCTCTGTCTCTGTCTCTGTCTCTCTCTGTCTCTCTCTCTGTCTCTCTCTGTCTGTCTGTCTGTCTTTCTCTCTCCCTCTCCCCCCCACTCTTTCCAATGCTATCTCGCTTGGTAATCTCCATAACCATGACTTTAACTACCATTGCTATGTAGATGACTCATAGATCTGTATATCTAGTTCTAATCTCTCTGTAAACTCCAGTCCCTCATCATCAAATGCCTTTTAGACCTCTCAAACTCAGCATGGCCAAAACCAAACTCATCACCTTTCCCTACAAACTCTTCCCTTTTCTTAATTTCCCTCTTATGGTCAGGAGTATCACCAAGGTCCCAAACACCTTGATTCACGTCTCAATGACATATTTGACTACTCCTCACTCATGCTCACCCCAAGTATCCAATTTCTTGCCAAATCTTTGTACCTTCACAATTCCCCTTTTCTCCACTCACACAGCTACCAGCGTAGGTTCTCATCACTTTTCTCTAACCGGTTTACCTGTGTAAAGTTTCTCCTTATTCCAATCCATCCTTCACTCAACTTCAAAAGTGATTTTCCTAAAGCAGGGATCTGTCCATGTCAACATTCTTCTCAATAAACTCTGGTGGCTCCCCATTACTCCCAGGATTAAGTATAATTCTTCTGTGTGGCACTGAAAGCTTTCTATGACTTGGTTCCTTCCTAGTTTTCTAGTCTTCTTATGGTTGTATACTCTGTGGTATAACTACATTGGCCTACTTTCTTAAACACGACACAGTCTCCTGTCTTCAAGCATTTGCACTGGCTACGCCCCATGCCGAGAATGTTCTACCTTCTTAGTGCCACCCCTTAACTCCTCTGTTCTCCTTCAAGATTCAGCTCAAACCCCATCTTCTTCAGGGGACCTTTCCTCTCCTCTCCTCTCCTCTCCTCTCCTCTCCTCTCCTCTCCTCTCCTCTCCTCTCCTCTCCTCTCCTCTCCTCTCCTCTCCTCTCCTCTCCTCTCCTCTCCTCTCCTCTCCTCTCCTCTCCTCTCCTCTCCTCTCCTCTCCTCTCCTCTCCTCTCCTCTCCTCTCCTCTCCTCTCCTCTCCTCTCCTCTCCTCTCCTCTCCTCTCCTCTCCTCTCCTCTCCTCTCCTCTCCTCTCCTCTCCTCTCCTCTCCTCTCCTCTCCTCTCCTCTCCTCTCCTCTCCTCTCCTCTCCTCTCCTCTCCTCTCCTAATGGGGGTTAAGTGACTTGCCCAGGGTCACACAGTTAGGAAGTGTCTGAGGCCAGATTTGAACCCAGGAGCTCCCTGTCTTTAGACCTGACTCTCAATTCACTGAGTCACACAGCTGCCCCCCCCCCTTTACCCCTTACTGTCAACCTGGCCTGGGTTAAAAGAAATCAAGAAAGCTTCCATCACTGGATCCGAGAAGCCCATGAGGATGAGAACTTGGGTCCCCCATTTGCTGCCTGCCCTGGGCCTGGGCTCAAAGGAACACAAACAGCCATTCCAGATCTGGCACTCTGGGTTCATAAAACGCCACAGCAGGCCTCTGTCCTCTGCTGACCTTTCTGCCTGCCTCTCTTTAAGTCATTCTCCTCTGGACTGATGGGCCTGACTCAGCCGGTGGCATCTTTCCCTGGTGACTCATTCTAGCGGAGCTCAAGGTCTCCCTCTCACTGTCATTTCCCAACATGGTATTGAAGATAGAGAGTAGGGCTTGTGTCAGGAAGATCTGGGTTCAAATTCTGGCCCTGGCACTAGTAGTATGACCCGAGGCGAGTCATTGAGCCTTTCTGAGTCTCTATTTCCTCATCTATAATATGATGGGTTTGGATTATTTGTCCTCTAAGATCTTTTCCACACCTCAACCTATGATTTATTAGCACCTACTCTGTGCCAGGTGAATAGGCACTTAGATGACACAATGGATAGGATACCACGCCTGGAGTTAGAAAATCTCTCCCTGAGTTCAGTTCTAGTCTCAGATATTGACTAGCTGTGTCACCCTGGGCCAGTCACTTCACCTTGTTTGCCTCAGTTTCCTCATCTGTAAAATGAGCCGGAGAAGGAAATGACAAATCGCTCCAGTAACTATGCCAAGAAAACCTCCAGATGGCATCACGAAGAGACAGACGTGACTGAAAATGACCAAGCGACAAAAATATGCCAGACACGGTGCTCGTACTGGCAATAAAGACAAATATGACGTATTTTCTGCCTTTGAGGAGCTTCTATCCTTGTGTATGTACACAACATGTTTGTGAGCAGTAAATACAAAGTCATGTGAAGAGGGAGAGAAGTGTGAATAAGTGGGAGTAATCAGGAAAGGCTTCCAGTAGCAGGAAAAGTTCAGTTATGCTGTGAGAGAGATTAAGGACTCGAGCTCTTATCTAGCCTTAGAGGTGGAAGGGATCCCAGAGTCCATCCAATCCGCCTCCTTTTGAAGATAACACGTGGGAGATGGAAAAACAGGACCTTGGGGGGACAGCGATGACTTGCTCAAGGACACGCAGATAGTAAGGGTGTGAGCCAGCACCAGATTCCAAGTCTCCTGGGGCTTCCCACTGCCCTCTTCCTTTCCTACACGGGGAGATGCCCGAAGGCTGGGACTGTCCACCTCCTCAGACCAGGAGCTTCCAAAGGGCACCCAGCCCTGACCTGGATTTTTGCCCTCCTGGGCATTCAGTCTACAACACTGATGGACTCCCAGAACCTTAAGATTC
This sequence comes from Monodelphis domestica, assembly GCF_027887165.1. Taxonomy (NCBI): domain Eukaryota; kingdom Metazoa; phylum Chordata; class Mammalia; order Didelphimorphia; family Didelphidae; genus Monodelphis; species Monodelphis domestica. The sequence continues at coordinate 51,163,442 of NC_077227.1, forward strand.
AAGGCTTCTGCTTCCTTTGCATGATTTCTTTTGGAATTTGGAATCTGGCTCTTGTTTCTTGATGGCAAATCTCACCTGGCAGGAGCTCTGCCAGTAGCCATACAAGAGAAAAAGAGGTTCCTTGGCAGAGAGAGGGAGGCAGGGGAGACAGCTTGCCCCAGGAAAAAGTGTTTATTTATTTAGGTTAAGGCAGATTTTTGAAGGTCCTAGAAATGGCCCTAGCCATAGGTCATCATGCCCCCTGGCACAAGTACCCTCCCTCCTAGCCCTTCCTTGGGTGTGCAAAGCTGATTTTCCAAAATAATAATCTCTCTCCACTGGGGAGAGATCATCTGAACTCGGGGTGCTATAAGAGTACCAGCTGTGGGAACCTGGGCAAATCTCGTACCCCTGTTTGCCTCAGTTTCCTCATCTGGAAAATGAGCCGGAGAAGGAAATGGCAAAATGATTCTGTGTCTTTACCAAGAAAACTCCCAATGGAGTCAACGACAGTTGGGTACAAATGGAAAACGACGGACTGATTTAGAGGCATCCCTCCCCTAACTCATTTTATAGATAAGGAAGAGTTGAATGACCGAGCCATCGAATTCTGCTCTGGGATCTGTGAGCGCCAAGGGTCTGGGGCAATGGGGATAGTCTACAGAGAAGTAGTTCTTCACCTTTTTTGTTATGGACCCCCTCAGCAGTCTGGGGAAGCCTTACGACCCCTTCTCAGAATGACATCCCAGAAGAGGTGATTTAGTTCATGCCGAATTGAGATCTTTCTGCTGGCTTGTCTTTGTTCTCAACCTCTGAGGATGGGGGAAAGCTATGGGATTATGGGAGGAAGAAAACTGGCCCTTATTGTAGGGATTAGTGCTCTCCTCTTGCCTCCTTTTTTCTTTCTGTCTTTCAGGGATCCTTCGTCTTGGGGTACGAGGGGAGGGATAGGTGACTGAATTTGGAAAACCCTGGTGTTGGGGTAGCAGGAGTGGCAATAGCTTTCTCCAGGGCCAGTCAGGCTCTAAGGGGGAAGGGGTGATTGGGTGGGGTGTCACTTTCCCTTGGGCCCTGTGGACTGCACTGGGGAAGAGTGGATAGCAATGATCGGTGTGTGTGCTAACTGTCCAATGTCCTAACCCAGTACTAACGGGAGGACCCAGTTTAAACATGCTCCCTGCGCTCCCCACACTGGAACTCATGATCCAGGGGACCAGCTCCCTCTAGCTTGTCAGAGGCAGAGAAAGGATGAGCGAGAGACAGACTCAGCAAGTCTCAGAGCAACACAGAAAGCGAGAGATAGGAGGCTAGATAAGGGGCATCCATAGGTACACTGGGAGAACCAGCAAGAAAAGGAGAAGCCTGTAGAGAAAAAGAGAGGGGGTGGTGGAGAGGGAGAGGGAGAGGGAAGGGAGGGGAAGAGGAAGACAGAGAAAGGGGGAGAGACAGGAACCGAGAAAGAGAAGACAGATACACACACAGCCTCAGTGAGAGACAAGAGACAGTGGGCCTGGCAAAGAAGAGTCAGAAGGTGAGTGCAGGCCAGGCGGGCAGACTTAGGCTGTCACAGTTTCCAAACTCTAGGCCAAACTCCAGGTCTCCTAAGCTGCTGTTTTTCAGTGGAAAGGGTGGGGTGGGTGGAGACCCTGGTTCCCCTCTCCTGTTCCCATTGCCCCCTAATTCTCCAGTCTCCCAACTCCACCCCAAGGGGCACAGCACAACCTGGTCCTCTGTAAGCATCCCCTCTGCCCCCACCCACAGGAAAGAGGCAGGGCCAGGAGCGCTCAATGAACCAATTCAGGCTCTGGGCGGCTCTGGAAAGTATCTCCTCTCACCCTTCCTCCAACCCCTTTTTTCCTTGGCCCCCTCTCTTGCTCACATGTCCATGGCCAAATAGTCCCCTGTCTCCCTTTCCAGAAAGGGTCTCCTCTACGTCTCTCTGCTGGAACTCATTTTATGGGCCTTTTGACTATTTTGTTCAGTTAGTTTGAGCCCAGAAATAATGGGGTTAGCCTTCCGGCTTCAATCCTGAGCTTGGAATGACAGAATCTTAGTGGGTAGAGCCCTCAGAAGCCACCTAAGGTACCCTGGACCTGAAACAGAATTCCTTACAAATGGGACAAGTGGAAGTCCTCCCATGGGGTCTTCCAAGAAAGTCTGTTTCACTTTGCAGTGGCTTTTATTATCTGAATAGTTTTCCTAAGAGCAAGCCAATGTCTTTGAAACTTCATTTATTTTGTATTTCAAGGACACCAACCCTCCATTTCTGTGAATTTTCTGTGACTGTAGCCCATGCCTGGAACACTCTTCCTCCTCATCTCTGCTTCCTGGCTCCTTCCTTCAGTTTCAGCCCTAATCCCATCTTTTAGAATAAGCCTTTCCCAAAGGAATAATAAAGTGGAGGAGTTCCATGGAGACTGGAACAACCTCCAGGAAGCGATGCAGAGCGAGAGGAGCAGAACCAGGAGAACATTGTACACAGAGACTGATACACTGTGGTATAATCGAACGTAATGGACTTCTCCATTAGGGGCGGTGTAATGTCCCTGAACAATCTGCAGGGATCTAGGAGAAAAAACACTATTCATAAGCAGAGGATAAACTATGGGAGTGGAAACACCGAGAAAAAGCAACTGCCTGAATACAGCGGTTGAGGGGACATGACAGAGGAGAGACTCTAAATGAACACTCTAATGCAAATATTATCAACATAGCAATGGGTTCAAATCAAGAAAACATGTAATGCCCAGTGGACTTACGCGTCGGCTATGGGGGTGGGGGGGAGGAAAAGAAAATGATCTATGTCTTTAATGAATAATGCTTGGAAATGACCAAATAAAATATATTAAAAAAAAAAGAATAAGCCTTTCCCAATCCCCCTTAATTCTAGTGCCTTCCCTCTGTTAATGATCTCCAGTTTATCCTGTCCGTCTCGTTCCTACATAATCGTTTGCACATCATTTTTCCTATTAGATTGCAAGCTCCTTGAGAGCAGGAGTCTGATTTTTGTCTCTTCTTGTATTTTTAGCATTTATCATAATGTCTGGCACATAGTAGGCACTTAATAAATGCTAAAACAAATCTATGTGTCAATGGAATATATTAGATGCATAATATACAGGAGAAAATGACCTTAGCAACCTAGCAAAGACCCCAGCTTTTGGGATAAGAATGAACTGTTTGACAAAAACCCTGTGTCAATATAAAGCCAAAATGGATATATGATTTAGACGTAAAGTATGTCTAAGTCATAAGTAAATTGGGGTACACAGCATAGCTTATCTGCCAGATCTCTGGAGGAGGGAAGAATTTATGATCAAGCAAGAGATAGAGAACATTATAAGATGTAAAATAAATAATTTTGACCACATTAAATTAAAAAGTTTTGTATAAACAAAATCAATGTAACCAAGATTAGAAGGGAAACAAGAAACTGGGAAAAATTTTTTTTATAAAAATTTTCTCTGATAAAGAACAAATTTCTCAAATTTATAGAAGGCTAAGTCAAATGTATAAGAAAACAAGTCATTCTCTGACAAATAATCTGGGGTATATAAACTAGTAATTTTTGGATGAAGAGATCAAAATTATCAATAATCATATAAAATATTCTAAATAATCCTTAATTGGAAAAGTACAAATTGAAACAATTCTGGGGTACCAACACACACCTAGTAGCTTGAACATTGTAACAATAAAGGAAAGTGATAAATGTTGGAATGGATGTGGCAAAATTGGGACACTGGTGCATTGTTTGTGGAGTTGTGAACTGATCCAGCCATTCTGGGGGGGGGGTAATTTGGAGCTGTGCCCAATGGGGTTATAGAACTTTGCATACCCTTTGATTCTGAAATGCCATTTCTGTATCTATATAACAAAGATCATAAAAAAGGGGAAGGGACCTACTTATACAGCTCTTTATGGTGGCAAAGAATTGGAGGTTGAAGGGATTTGGTGATGGAATGCTGTTGTACTATAAGAAATGATGAGAAGAATTATTTTAGAAGAAGCTGGAGAAATCAAATGAATGGATGCAGAGCATAATAAGCAGAGCCAGGAGAACACTGTACACAATAATAGCAATATTATACGATGATTAACTGTGAAAGACTTGGCTGCTCTTAGCAATATGATGACCTAGGACAATTTTGAAGAATGTATGACAAAGAAGGCTATCCCCTTCCAGAGAAAGAATGGTTGGAGTTGGAATACAGATCAAAGCATACCATTGTCCATTTTAGTTTATTTGTGTTTTCATTTGGGAGTTTCAGTTTTATATGAATATTTTCTTATAACCATATGACTATATGGAAGTATGTTTAACATGATAATACATGTATAACTCAGATCAAATTGCTTACCATCTCCAGGAGAGGGGGAGGGAAACAATGTGAATCTTATAATTTTGGAAAATGTATATTGAAAATTGTTATTGCATGTAATTGGGAAATAAAATATTATTGAATAAAATTATTAAAAAAGATCCTTACCATCTATCATAAAGTGAATACTAAATATTGGTTTCGAGGGAGAAGAGTGGTAAGGGCTAGGCAACTGGGGTTAAATAACTTACCCAAGGTCACACATCTAAGGAAATGTCTGGGGTCAGATTTGAACTCAGGTTTTCCCATCTCCAGGTCTGGTGTTCTATCCACCGAACCACCTAGCTGCCCCTTAATAAATAGTTTTTGACTTGAGATGTCTACCTTCTGCTCCTGGTTTTGTTTCCTTGGGCCAAATGGAATGCGTCAAACCTCTTTTCCATCTGATAACCCATTGGATTTTTGAAGTCAGCTTTTATGTTTCCTCTGGGTTTTCTTTTGCCCAAGTTAAAGATCTTTAATTCCTTTAATGGAGCCTTCAAAAGGTCTGAATTGGTTGGCCTCCCTTGCATATTTTCCAGCTTGTCAATTGTGGTACCCAGAACAGGACACAGTATCAAATGATGAAACATCCCATGTATGGTCTGACCAGGGGAGTGTGTAGAGAAGCTATCCCTTCTTAGACTTGGGTGCTTTGCTTCTAAGATGGCCTCTCCAATCTCTTCCAATCTTACAAGATCTCATGAGCTTTTTGGGCTGTTGCCTTATCATGTCGCTGACTCATATTGAACTTGTTCAGGTCAGTAATCTTTATCGTTATCCTTGACCCAAATGACATTCTAATTTCCCCTTAGTAAAATATGCCTGTCATTTTACAATAGTTGGAGATTTCACTGTTGTTAATGCATCAATTTTTTATACACTGAAAAAGCTCAACATATTTGGTTAAAATCTTAACATTTTTACTTCTAGTTACCTTCCCCCCCACTAATAATAGCTTGCATTGATATATCACTTTAAGGTTTGCAAAGTACTTTACAGATGCTATTTTTTACAACAGCCTTGGGTAATAGCTGCCATTATCCCCATTTCACAGATGAGAAAACTGAGGCACAGAGAAGTTAAGTGACTTGTCCATGACCCTGTATTATCTGAGACAAGATTTGCTCTCAAACTCTGAGGTATCACCTCACACCCAGCATATTTGCCAACATGGCAGCAAAGGAAAGTAATAAATGTTGGAGGGGATGTGGCAAAATTGGGACACTAATACATTGCTGGTGGAGTTGTGAACTGATCCAACCATTCTGGAAGGCATTTTGGAACTATGCCCAAAGGGCACTAAAAGACTGCCTGCCCTTTGATCCAGCCATAGCCCTGCTGGGTTTATACCCCAAAGAGATAATAAGGAAAAAGACTTGTACAAAGAATATTCATAGCTGATCTCTTTGTTGTGGCAAAAAATTGGAAAATGAGAGGATGCCTTTCAGATGGGGAATGGCTGAATAAATTGTGGTATATGTTGGTGATGGAATACTATTGTGCTCAAAGGAATAATAAACTGGAGGAATTCCATGGAGACTGGAACAACCTCCAGGAAGTGATGCAGAGTGAGAGGAGCAGAACCAGGAAAACATTGTACACAGAGACTGATACACTGTGGTACAATCGAATGTAATGGACCTCTCTACTAGCAGCAATGCAGTGATCCTGAACTATTTGGAGGGACATATGAGAAAGAGCACTATCCACATCCAGAGGGAGAACTATGGGAAAAGAAACCCAGAAGAAAAACAACGACTTGATCACATGGGTAGATGGGGCTATGACTGGGAAAGTGGACTCTAAAAGATCACTTTAGTGCAAATACTAATAATAAGGAAATGGATCTGGATCGATGACACATGTAAAACCCAGTGGAGGGGGGGAGGGGAAGGAAGGAACATGAGTCTTGTAACCATGGAAAATTATTCTAAATAATCTAATTAAATAAAATTTTTAAAAAATGAAAAGAAAAAAAAAGATTTGCTCTCAAGTCCCACTGAATACATTCTCACTCTGCCACCATCGAAAACAAAGTTCTATATACAAAAATTTGCTCATTAGTGAATCAGTCAATAAATGTTTATTAGGTACTTACTATGTGCTACACCAGGGGTCCCCAAACTACAGCCCATAGGCCACATGTAGCCCCCTGAGGCCATGTATCCAGCCCCTACCACACTTCCAGAAGGGGCACCTTTTTCATTGGTGGTCAGTGAGAGGAGCACTGTATGTGGTGGCACTACAAAGTGCAGTGGTCTCACGTACAGTACTACTTTTGGTGACATAATCCTTTGTGTGCCGGTCTGAGGGACAGTGCACAGTGAAAGTTTGGGGATCCCTGTGCTAGATGGTAGGTAGACAACAAGGTGTTGTGGATAGAGAACTGTCTTCAGAGCAAGAATGACCTGAGTTCAAGTCCTCCTTCTGGCACATACTGTTTTGTAACTCTGGGTAAATTCCTTAACTCCTGTGCCCTGGGTAATTCTCTGAGACTCCTAACCCATTCAGCTTATCTGTTGGTTGAAATGAGATATGCCCTCCCCCCAGATCCTCATTTTCACTAATTTGCTGATTATTGGACAATCTGTTGTTTTCTGTTCATACCTAGAAAGTTCTGGTTTGTGAATTTGCCTGTGATATAGGTTAAGGAAGAGATCCTTGGGGTTGAGGAGAGGGTAAGGTGAGGCAGCAGCTTTCAGGTCTAGAGATCTGGGGATCATCTATGTTCCTGACTTCTACCTGAAGGTTTTGGGTAGTTATCAAGAGTCCTTGACCTTCCAGAGGTCAGGAACAGACACTCTTGGCACCAGTAACTACTAATTGATATTTAACTGTGGCCAGCTTTTGGCCAACAATAACCAGGGATGATTGGAGGTAATATAGGTATTATTATTCTCATTTTACAGATGTGGAAACAAAGGCTGGGAGACCTTAAGTAATTGGCCCAAAGACACACAGCTGGTGAATGGCCACAGTGCAGAATTCAAGAATTCAGGACTAGTATTCTATCTCCAATAGCATGAGAATTTGCTGGCTTTTTTGGTAGCGGAGAGGGGGATAGGAAATCAGGAGATATTACCCTCTAGGTTGGGGATCAGGGTATGAGAGTTCCAAACAACCCTGCTTTAATTCCCTGTGTAAACTTGAGCAACTTACTTTTCTCAGGACCTCAGTTTCTCCCTCTTTCTTTTAAAATAAAGTTGTGGGGAGTACCTGGATTGAGTGGATTGTGAGCCAGGCCTAGAGATGGGAGGTCCTGGGTTCAAATATGACCTCAGACACTTCCTATTTGTGTGACCCTGGGCAAGTCACTTAACCCCCATTGCCTAACCCTTACCACTGTTCTGCCTTAGAACCAATATATAGTGTTGATTCTAAGGTGGAAGGTAAGGGTTAAAAAATTAAAATAAGGCTGGATTTGATGGTCTCTAATTTATCCATCTAACTTCCAGCTTCTTTCCAAATTTGAAACTTTCTAAGATCATTGAATCTCTGACTTGGAAAGACCTTAGTTATCTCTAAAATAGTCCAGCCTTGCACCTAGTATAAGAGTCCCACATTACAATATGCCTGTTAGGTGCCCAAACATTACCAGTGTTTAGTAACTTACAACACAGTGAAATAGCAAGGAAATGAAATCTTATCTTCTTTTTCCTCTACAATCAGGAAAATGACTCTTATTCTTATATGTTCCCTTCTAACTCTACTTTCCACATACTCTGCATTTATCTCCTATATATTGATCTGTGTAGAGACTGCCTCCCTCATTAGAATGTGAGATTCTTGAGAACAGAGTCCGCATGGCACCTAGCACAGTGTAAGGGCTTAAAAAATGCTTTTTGATTGAGTGCTTGATGCTGACTACCAGAGGGTTAATGGTATAGGCTTGATGCTGACTACCAGAGGCTTAACAGTATAGGCTTAATGCTGACTACCAGAGGGTTGATGGCATAGGCTTTTTTAAGACACAGTAATGGGGGAGTCGGGTTGCTAAGAAGAGATTGTGGGGCAGTATTGCTTGAAGGGATTAAGGGAAAGGGAGACTTAAGAGTAGGGTACGATAATAGAGATTCTGAAGAAAGGGAGGAAATATGTATCTATATGTATATGTGTGAGTGTACAAGCTTGAGCTTGTGTGCTCTTGTGGGTTAGTGAGGAATGTGTATACATGTATTAACATGAGTGTGAATAGATTGGTATGAATGTGTGTGACTCCATAAAATACATATGGGGTGAGAGATTTGCAGAAGTCTCTGTGTGCATCTACAAGGATGGGTGTATTTGTGGATGCCAGGATTACTTTGAACAAGGAGACATAGTGTTTGTGGTGTCATTGTAAGTGTATATACACAGGGATATGGGATTATAAGGGGACACATGTTTGTGGGTGAGTGTGTAGCAGAGGGAGCCCAAATTTTTGTGCATTCAGTGTGTATTTATGAGAAGTGAATCTGTGGGTGCTGGTGAGCTCATAGTATATGTCAAGGTGCAGGTGAGTTTGTGGGGATCAGAACATATGTATATGAATGTGCAAGGGGGGTTGTTTGTGGGGGTGTCAGTCTGCATGTGGGTTTCTACTAGGGTGTGTGTGTGTGTGTGTGTGAGAATAGGTGAGGGAGAGGTCTGGGTACACTGGGGATGGATGGTTAATTACAGCTGAAATGAATTCAGGAAAACCCAGCCCCAGTGCCAGGTTGTTGCTCCCACCCTCGCCCTCCCTGGTGCTAGGTTCCATGAAAGGGTCTGTATGTTCCTGGCTGATTCCCACCTCTTTCACAGCTGGGGTTTGTTTAAGGTGGAAAGAAGCCCTGGTGGGCTGGGGGGCAGCCCTGGCTTCAGCTCTCAGCTCCACACAAGACCTATTTGTCTGGGGCCTGGCGGGCTTACCTCTGAGGGCTGGAGGTGGAGTTCTTCCTGTTCCCCCTCCCATTCCTGAGCAGCAGGGACCCCAGCTGCACAGAGGGAGTCTATGTTCACTGGATTGGGGTTTTGGTCTCTTTGCCAAGAGAAGAGAGCTGGGGTGGCCAGAGGTTGGCCTGGAGGCCATGAGGCCAGAGGAGCCATTCCAGAGGTCTAGGGACTGAGGCCACAGCACAGACTACCAACTGCAGAGAATCCTAGATATTGTAACTGATGTTAGAGGAAATGATAAAGATTTTCTTCTTCAGCCTCTGGCTACTTCAGTTTTCTACATTTACCCCTTTCAAGCCCCATAAAGGGGTCAATTCCAGACCCTGGAAGACATGGCCCATCTTTTATAAGACCACATATTTAGAGCTGGAAGGGACCCTAGGGGTCATCTAGTCCAAACCTTCATTTTACAAATGGGGAAACTGAGATTTAGTGAGGCTAAGCAATGTCATGCACAAAGTAAGCTGTAGAAGTAGGTCTTTTGATGATAAAACTCAGAGCTCTTTTCATTATACTAGACTGATCTATATCAAAGAAACCCATAAACAATTCTCAAGGGACTTGAGGAATGAAATACTTATAGGAGAAAAGACGGGAAAAATTTGGAGTAATATAGAAGAAAGTTAAGCCCATTCTCATACTGACAAAATGCTAGATGTGATGAATATTTTGTCATTTGCTTATTATTTGCTTGATATTTTATAAGGTAGGCAGCAATGTTTTCTCACCCAGCCTCTCCTCCCATCGTAAGGAAAAGCAGGACTCTCCGACTTGAGAGATGTAGAGAAAGGCACATGGGGAATATTTGTTGAATTCAACTGAATGAGGAAGAGGAGTTTCAGAGGACAGTGGTGACTTCCACAAGGCCCCCCAGATCAGTGCCAGAGCAGGAGAGGAATACTCTCTTTCTATCATCTCGAATGATCATGGTCAGCCTAATTCCTTCCCAGCTTCCCCTGGGCAGAGAAGACTTAGGCCCTATCTCTAAGAAGCCTGGGGGATATTTCTGCCCAGTGTGTGGCCTCCACAATGGGCCTCCCTTCCCAGAATTGGTTGAGTCAGTCCAATGGTGTCTGGGTTGGTCCAGGGGCTATGTCCAGGGCCTTTGGCCTGAGCTGCTCCCTGCCCCAAAAGAAGGGCCCATGTGGCTGCCCAGTCCACCTGTCCCATCCCTCCCCATGCCCAGGGATTTCCCCTATAAGACAGACACTTGATGCCTTTGCAGTCTGGGTGTCTCTGTCTCTCTTTCATCCACCTGCCAAGGTACAGTAAGCCTGCCTGTCATCTCTTTGGCCCTTGGGATTCTGGCACTCACTACTCCCATATCCTATTTCCAAGGACCTAGAATCTGCCCACAGTCCCTGTCTCTTTTCCATATATGACTGTCACTCTCTGTCTCTTGCTGTGGCTTTCTCAATCTCTAGTTATCTCTGTGTTTCTTTCTTTTGTGTCCCTTTGTCTTTCTCTGTACCTGCTTGCGTATGCTATCTTATTTCCCCTTCTCTTTCCATGGCCCTCTCTATTAAATCTCTTTATTCCGCCCCCCCCTCCCCTTCTCTCTCTCTAAGCCTTCTCCTGGGTCTCTTTCTTGGACCCATCTCTTGCCTTTCATCTCCCTTGTTGTCTCCATTCCCCAGAACCCAAGTCAAGCAGTTGGGAAAGAAGTAAAGACCCGAGATACTCCCAAGATACATTTACAATTCATGCTTTGCTTCCAATCACAGATTTGGAAGCATTTAATAACCAATTTAGGCAGGAGGGAGTCTCTGTACCCATTTTTTAGTTTTACAAACTGAGGTACCTATGCTCATTTTCTGACTGGAAAAAGTGAGTTACTCATGCCCATTTTGATTGATAGGCACTTAGGCCTATTAAAAAAAATAAACCCTTACCTTCTATCTTAGAATCAATACTAAATATAGGTTTTAAGGCAGAAGAGCACTAAAGACTAGGCAATGGGGGTCAAGTGACTTGCCTAGGGTCACACAGCTAGGAAGTGTCTAAGTCCAGATTTGAACCCAGGACCTCTCATCTCTAGGCCATCCACTGAACCACTTAGCTGCAACCCCTTTCCCCATTTTTTGATCCAGCAGACAGGCACTTAGGCCCACTTTTTGACTGAACAAACTGAGGTACCTAAAGGGCAAGTTATCTGTCAGGAGACAAAAGTAGAATCCATGAGTTTGTCATCCATCCATTAACCCCTGTCACTTCTTTGACTCCTTGTCCCAGGGACCTCTTTGCTTTTTCTCAGACCTCTCTATGAGCTTCCCAGGCCCCCTTCTGTCCAGGCCAGTCGGCTCCCTGCCACATTCTTTGCACCATCCCAGTCAGGCTGGCCCCTGGCAGCCCAACAGAAGCATTCCTGGGCGGTGGTGGCCTTGTTACTTTATAAGGCAGAAAGCTCTGGAGAGCAGGAGCCGGGTGCGGCTCTGGGTGGCGCTGGGCAGGAATGGAAGCTAGGCTTTCCAGCAGGCTGGGATGTTCGTGCACGTGGGTCAAAGAGAAGAAGAGAGTCCTGTGGGTGGCTAGACACAGAGTCAGAAATTCACTCCACATATGCAGAGGGATGAGAGACGGAGCCACACACAGACAGGTAGACAGACAGACAGAAGCCTAGGCAGAGACCCAAAACCAGAGAGGCACAAGTTAGGGGGGAGAGAACAAAGTTAGATAAGGAAGGAGTGAGACAGAGCGATACGCCAAGCCCCAGATTAACAGGAAGATACTGAAAGAGACACAGAGAAACTTCATTAGACCTTCATTAGGCCTTCGAGAAGGAGGGCCACAGGAAGGCAGGGGGAAGGGGATGGAAACTAGGCCAACAGACTAAAGGAGACTGACCAGAAAATCAGAATGAAGAGAGAAAAGAGCCCAGAGACAAAGTGAGAGAAGAAGATAAGAGAGAGACATACAGGAAAGACAGATGGGGCGAGGTGGGAAGGGAGGGAGAGGGAGAGATAGATAGATCGAGAGAGAGAGAGAGAGAGAGAGAGAGAGAGAGAGAGAGAGAGAGAGAGAGAGAGACAGTCAGAGACAGAGACAGAGAGAGACAGAGACTGAGCGAGAGGAGAGAGAAAAGGGAGAGAGAGAGAGGGAAATAGAGAGGGAAGGAGGGAGAGAGAGAGAAAGACAGAAACAGACACACAAAAAGAGAGAAAGACAGAGAGGGGGGAAGAGAGACAGGGAGATTTTTGAGAGGGAGGAGAGAGAGAAAGGGGGATAGAGAGAGACAGAGATAGAGAGAGAGGAGAGACAGATTTTTGAGAGGAGAGAGAGAAAGGAGAGAGGGGGAGAGAGAGAGAGGGAGAGAGAAGGAGAGAAAAAGAGGGGGGAGAGAGACAGAAAGGAGATAGAGAGAGGAGAGAGAATAAAGAGAGAAAAGGGGGGAGAGGGAAGTAGAGAGGGAAGGAGGGAGAGAGAGAAAGACAGAAGCAGACACACAGAGAGAGAAAGACAAAGAGAGAAAGAGGAGAGAGAGGAGAGAGAGACAGGGAGATTTTTGAGAGAGAGGAGAGAAAGAAAGGGGGAGAGAGAGACAGAGATAGAGAGAGAGGAGAGACAGATTTTTGAGAGGAGAGAAAGAAAGGGGGAGAGAGAGACAGAGATAGAGAGAGAGGAGAGACAGATTTTTGAGAGGAGAGAGAGAAAGGAGAGAGAGAGGGAGAGGGAGGGAGAGAAAAAGAGAGGGGGGAGAGAGAAACAGTGGAGGGAGAAAGAATAGAGAGGGAGAGAGAAGGAGGGAAGGAGGGAAGGAAGGAAGGAGAGACAGAGAAGAAACGCCCAAACACACACACATGCACACACGCACTCCTAGCATGGTAGTATAGGGTTAGAAATAGGAATGATAATTAATTAATTGTTTGGTTGATAAAACTTCACACATCCTCTTTTCTCCCCTTGCCTCCAGAGGGTCGGTGGTCTACATAGCCGGGCTTTGATTGTCATGGAAAGGGCCACAGGACAAGATTATCCCAAGTCCTCTCCTGCCCTAGGTCCCCTTTGTCCAATCTCAGAGGAATCGGATAAAGCTTATGTCAACCAGCTCTCTTGGCTCCCACCTACCTTTCCAGATGTTTTTCACACTGTTTCCCTTCATGCTCTCTTACATTTTAAGCCAAAGGGGAACACTAGCTGTTCCCTGATTTGTGTCCTGGCTCCTTCTCTCTGTGACTTCTCTCTGGCCTGGATGCCCGGAATGTATTCCTTCCTCTTCTCCTTCAGCCTGGGATCCCTTGCTTCTTCCCTGGCCCAGATGAAAGAGAATGCTCCCTCCTCTGGATTCCCAAGTGGCGTGATCTCTTTTGTCCCCATCTGATTCTCCCTTGGACCATGCCTGTGTCGATGTGTGCTTATTGCCCAAACCTATGCGCACATTTTTTCCTCTCTTCCCACTGGATCTTCTTGAGGTTAAGGGTTTTGCCACTTTTTCTTTCTGAAGCTCCAGTGACTAGCCCAGTGCGCGGCCCATTCTCTAATTTCCTAGTGGATCTAAGATCTCATCAATTAGCATCCAGTTAACAAGAAGGTGAGTTAAAATGGGAAGTAATGGGTGCTGATGGCCCTTTGGAAGGAGCTTGCTTTGTAGTTTTTCTTTTTGGGATCCTTAGAGCCCTTTCCAACAGAATCAGAAGCTTATGACAGATGTAAGGGGGGAAAGAGTGTCACTTAGTCCAACCCCCTTCTTTTATAGAGGAGGTAACAGGAGAAATGACTTGCTTAAGGTCATGCTGGTGTTCAGTGGTGGCTGACTCTTCATGACCCGCTTTGTGGTTTTCTTGGTAAAGATACTGGAAAGGTTTGCCATTTCCTTCTCCAGCTCATTTGACAGATGAGGAGTCCGAGGCCAACAAGGTTAAATGACTTGCCCAGGGTCACACAGCTAGTACGGATCTGTGGCTACATTTGAATTAATAAATTTGAGGCTTTAGCATCTTTCCTGTATACCACCTAGCTGCTTAAGGTTACACAGGCAGCAAAACCAGGATTTACATCCATATCTTCTGACTCTGAATCTATACTCTGCTCACCTTTCGCAAAGGGAGTCTCCCAGTCTGTCTTCAGTCTCTTTTTCTTCTCTTCCCCCACTTCACTCTCCCTTTCCTCACAGCTTTGGGGGTCCCCTCTGCCTTCTAGGTCGCCATCTGGCACTGATAGCCCCCCTGAGCTTCAGGCTTGCCTCTCCAACATTCTGCTGACCATCTCTGCCTGGACATTCCCATCTTCCCTCTAACCACTCTGCCGAATGGCCAAGAATGATCCCAGGGTCTTCTCAGGAACACCTGCTCCACCTCCAAGCCAGATCATGGGGCAGAAGGGACTTTGGAAGTCAAGTCCTTCTCCATTGCTGTTAATGGCACCATCATCATTCCAGGTAATAAGGTTAAAAATCTGCATTATTATTATTATTATTATTCTAAACTTATATCTTCTATCTAAGAATTTATATTAAGTATCTATTCCAAAGCAGAAGAGCATTAAGGGCTAGACAATGGTGGTTAAGCGACTTGTCCAGGGTCACACAGCTAGGAAGTATCGGAAGCCACTTTTGAACCCAGGATCTCCTGTGTCTAGGCCAAGTGCTGTTCCCACTGAGCGACCCAGCTGTTCCAAAATCCAACAAGTGGTCTATTGGACCAAGACCTATACCAGGAAAGTATCAGAAGGCTGAGGTTCTTTTTAAAAAAAATTTCTTAAGCCCTTACCTTCGTCTTTGAGTCAATACTGTGTATTGGTTCTAAGGCAGAAGAGGAGTAAGGGTTAGGCAAGGGGGGTTAAGTGACTTGCCCAGGGTCACACAGCTGGGAAGTGTCTGAGGCCAGATTTGAAACTAGGACCTCCTATCTCTAGTCCTGGATCTCAATCCACTGAGCTACCCAGCTGCCCACAGTAGGATGAGGTTCTGGTCCAGGTCCTATCACTCACTTGCTGCATGACTGGTTGTCTCTGAGCCTTGGTTTATTCATCTTTAAGATGGAATGATAATATTTTATGACCCACCTCATAAGGCTGTGGGAAAAGCACTTTGTAAACCTTAAAGCACAGTATAGAGATGGATTACTCTATTACCATGATTCTTTGGGCCTCAGTTTCCCCCTTTGTAAAATGAGGATAAATTAGACTAGATGATCTTGGAGGTGCCTTCCAGATCTTATATTCTATGGCAAATGCAGGGAGTCTGGCTTGTGGTTTGACTGGAGATGCTGAGAGTGGGAATATCCTTTTAGGGAATTAAACTAGTGGCGGGTAGGGCACAGGGAGGGCCCCAGTGAGGTCCAAGTACTCTTTGTCTTTATGCCCAAAGAGTAGAAATTCCACTCTGGGTGGAGATATGGGACCAGCCCACCTTTGGAGTCTGAATGTTGACTGGTTATCTTATTTTAAACCCTTACCTTCCATCCTAGAATGATATTATGTATTGGTTTCAAGGCAGAAGAGAGATAAGGGTTAGGCAGTGGGGGTTAAGTGACTTGCCCAGGGTCACAGGGCTAGAGAATATCTGAGGTCACATTTGAACCTAGGACCTCCCTTCTCTAGGTGAGTGCTAGAGGCCAGGAGAACCTACCCCTATTGATTCAGGGACTTAGTGCTCTTTTAAAAACAAATGAATAGTGGGCAGCTGGGTGGCTCAGTGGATAGAGAGCCAAGCCTAGAGATGGGGGACCTGGGTTCAGAGCTGGCCTCAGACACTTCCTAGCTGTGTGACCTTGGGCAAGTCACTTAACCCCTATTCCACATTGTTCTTACTACTCTTCTGCCTTGATTCTAAGATGGAAGGTGATTTGTTTGTTTGTTTTAAACTCTTACTTTCTATTTTAGAATCAATTCTGTGTGTTGGTTCCAAGGCAGAAGAGCAGTAAGAACAACAGGGAATGGGGGTTAAGTGACTTGCTCAGGGTCACACAGCTAGGAAGTGTCTGAGGCCAGGTCTGAGCCCAGGTCCCCCATCTCTAGGCTTGGCTCTCTATCCACTGGGCCACCCAGCTGCCCCCACCACCTAGTACTCTTTAGATGTCATGCGCTCTAGCGCCCTGTTTCTAAGCAGGGCTATTGCCCAAGAGGAGACTCTTGGGCTCTCCTGACTGTAAAGATCAGCTTTTCCATGTCCTGCCAGGCCAGGAACAAAAGCTCCTTCCCAGAAGGAGGACTGGGCGCTGTCCAGGTGACTTCATGGGGTCAGAGCGGGTTGCCAGAGACCAGCTGTTCCTAGCTCAGAAGATGCATCTCCAGAGACCCGGGAGCCCGGGTGGCCTTTGTCCAGCATAGCGCTTCCTTGGCCAACATCCTGCCCTCCCTGCTTCTGAAGAAGGCTGGATTTTTCCCTGGAGTTCCTTTTCCTTCCTTCCTTCCCTCCCATCTCTCTGGGTCAAGGGTTCTTCCATTCTTAACACAGACTTGTAAGGGCTCTTGGAGAGATTGCAGGGCTCTGAACTTGGGTGGGAAAAAGAATGACATCTTTATATTCCCCAACCATTGTAATTCTGTGATTTTTATCATATTTTAAGTCCTCACCTTCCCTCCTAGAACGATAGTGTATTGGTTTCAAGGCAGATGAAAGGTAAAGGCTAGGAACTGGGGGTTAAGGGACTTGCCCAGGGTCACCCAGCTGGGAACTATCTAAGGTAAGATTTGAACCTAGGACCTCATGTCTCTGGGCTTGAGCCACCCAGCTGCCCCTAAAAACATTCTTCTGAGAAGGGCTCCACAGGCGTCACCAGACATGGCAGGAAGGTTAAGAAGCGCTGCTCGGACTGCTTTCTTTCCCCAGCTTCTCCCTCGGTCTTCCCGTCTCTAGCCTCCAGCCCCTATTGAAAAGGAATGATTTGGAATGGGAGGGTCTAAGTCCTTCGATGGCCCAGCGTGGGCAGGTGCTTCCTTCCTTTAGAGCTCCCTTTCTTGAGCTCCGCAGTGAGGGGGCTGGCCCCGAGGGCCTCAGCCGCCCCTTCCCTCCCGGAATCCGGGATTCTGGGAGCCACAAACGGTTTTTCTCTAATGGTCCTTGGCATTCCCGCAGGAAGCTGGGCTCGGCCTTTTCACTGGGGCGGAGGCACTGAAGGGAGCTTCTTGTTCCGCTGCGGCCAGTGAATGGCTGTAGTCACTAGCATGGATAAACAGAGGCGCCGGGTGGGTGAGTACACACAGCTAGCCCACACACCCATACATGGCCTCGCTGTGGGCTGTGTGTGCGCGCATGAACGGCAGCTGGTGGAGGGGGAAGATCCCAGGACCTGGAGTGCAGGGGCGCTGGGCCAGGGCCAAGCCTGGAGTCCCTCCGCCTCCCCGCCTTCCCTGACTCTGGAAAAAGGGGCCGCGCGGCTCCAAGGTCCTCCCCCCGCTCCAGACCCGGCCCCTTCAGCGAGGGAGGACAGGCGGCTCCCCCAGACTCCTTTCCAGCGGGGAGGTGGGAGCTAGCGCTGCTTTATCGACCGGCCGGCCAGCTCGGTCGTGACTGTCTGACAACTGACGGTTCCGTGATCCAAGCCAACGTGGACTTCTTCCCTTGCCTCACTCCGCGGGAGAACGAAATTCCCCTGCATTTCCGACACCCCGGGTGCCCAGGCATTCGCTGGCTGGGGCCAGCATGGCGGGCTCAGGAGAACTTAGAGAAGGAAGCCTTAGTGCAAAGGGCTTAGAGTCTGAAAGAGAATCGGGTCTGAATCCACCATGGACAGGAGCTGTGTGACGGCCCGGTTCTGAGCCTCAGTCTTCTCATCTGTGAAATGGTCACAGGAGCACCCCTAGCTGCTGACTACCAGACAGAGGGCTACTCTGAGGTTCAGCTTAGATAATAAGTGGGAAAGAAATCACTCTGTAAATCTTAAAGAGATCCCTGGATGCCAGCCATTGTTAAGGGGTGGGGTCAGAAGCCCCCTCTCCTGAAACCAGCCCACTTTGTTTTCTTATCTTTGGGAAATCCTAGAGTGTAATGAATAGCACATTGGACCCTGGAGGCAGGAAGAGCTGGATTCCAACCCTTACTACTACTACTACTACTACCACCCCCACCACCCCCACCACCCCCACTACTACTACCACTACTACCACTACTACCACTACTACCACTACTACTACCACTACTACCACTACTACTACTACTACTACTACTACTACTACTACTACTACTACTACTACTACTACTACTACTACTACTACTACTATTGAATCTACTACCACTACCACTGCTACTACTTCTATTACTACTACTATACTACTACCACAACATAGAATTTGTGGGGTGATGTAGGGTTTGCAAAGCACTTTTACAATGATTATCTCCTTGGACCATCACAACAACCCTGGGAGGTAGGGGCTGTCATTATCCCCAATTTACAGATGAGGAGACTGAGGCTGAGCAAGATTCAGGCCAGTATCCTTGGGCTCTTCCTGCCCTCTAGCCATTGTACTCCCTCACTACCTCTAGCCCAGAGATGACCAGCTCTGTGACTGAGAAAGTCACTTAGCTTTTTTGTTGTTCTCCATTTCTCTAAATCTGTCCTCTTATGACCTCTCTCCTCTCCATCGTTTTTCTACTTTCAGTCGGTTTTCTTCTTCCCTTCTCCTAACCAAACCAGAAGTTTTTAGCAGCTGTCACCCTGGAAAGGCTCTGGTAAACTCATCCATGGAGAGGTGACAGTGACTGAGAACAGCTAGCTATCTGTTTTCTTATTCCCAGGGGTGTTTGTTGCAGTGGGGGCGGGGGAAGAAGCTCACCCCAAAGAAATAGAGTTTTGATAGTGAAATTGTAGGTATCCTGACAGTTGGATGTGAGAAATATCTGGGAGTAGGAGGGACACTTGCCCCTTTGCATCACACATACCCTATAACCCTACAACTGGAGGAATGGAAGGAGCCCAGAAGATGGAATGAGGGATCCTGAGTTCAAGACCCAGCTTTGCTTAAGTTTCCCTATTAAACAATTGAAGGAGATGAATTAGAGAGAAGAGGACAGGTAGATGGTCTGGTGGATAGAGCACTAGGTTGGAATCAGGAACACCTGGGTTCAAATGTGGCCTCAGATACTTCCTGGCTGTATGACCCTGGGCAAGTCACTTCATCCTGTGGGCCTCAGTTTTCTCATCTGTCAAATGAGCTGGAGAAGGAAATAGCAAACCACTCCAGTATCTTTGCCAAGAAAACCCCCAAAGGGGTCATGAAGAGTCGGACACAACTGAAAAATGACCAAGCAACAGTGACTAGAGAAGGGGACTCTTCCCCCATCGTTATGGACATTGGAGCCAATGGAATCCTCTTCAGAATCATGTTTTTAAGTAATTAAAGGAAGCACTCCATTTCACTGGAGGTAAATGAATGGAATGATGCCAGTTCTTCCTCCATCTAAGTCCATAGACCCCTTGAAGTCCAGTCACCAACCCCAGTTAATAACACCTGAACTAGATGATCTCTGAGGTCCCTTCCCATTCGCTGACCCTTTCTGTCCCTATGGGAAAAGCAGGGCCTGGACATGACTCCCTGCACATCACTCACTGTCCTGCCATAGGATGGGAATCTTAGACACAACCTGAGACACACCATTAGCTCCCAGCTGGCCTGTGGTTAAAGCCCACAAACGAGACCAGAAAACATTGGATTCCTCTACAGGACGATGACTTTGGCAGGGAAGACTACTGTCCTTAGTCACAGATGACCCTAAAAAGTGACCTCTCTAAAGCTGGGCACTTGTGCCTGTAAACTCAGTTTACTTCCTGAGCCCTAATCCCAGGAACAGATTAACCCCTGAGCCCATTCGCCCATTTCACAGATCAGTATGCATGCAGATATGCATGTCCTTGTTCCCCAGGGGGACTGGGTCTGAGGCTGTGGATGGCTCAAGGCAGCTCATCCTTGGCTGGAGTCAGTTCAGAGCCAGAGCGAGCCTCTTGCCAGTGATCAGAGGGAACAAGGTGAAGGACGCTGCCAAACATTTCCCTGAATTGTGTTGAGTTTCGGCTGATCTTCTCGGCCAAGGCTGGAATTTGTACGACCTGACAGTGTGGATATTCTCCAGCCCTGGACATTTGCCACTAAATTAACAGGATTTTTGTTAGGAACCTACTATGTTTCTCCCTAGAGATACAAAGAAAAGGGCAAAGCCAGTCCTTATCCTCAAGGAGCTCACAGTCTAGGGGGAGACAGCATGCAAACAAACAATGCAAGGGCCAGATATATGCAGGGGAAATTGGCAGTCATTTCAGAGGGAAATAAGCTATTCCTCCCCCTACCCCCTTTTTTTTTAAACCCTTACCTTCCATCTTAGAATCAATACTATGGATATTTCCTAGCTGTGTGACCCTGGGCAAGTCTATTAACCCCCATTGCCTTACTCTTACTGCTCTTCTGCCTTAGAACCAATACACAATATTGATTCTAAGATGGAAGGTAAAGGTTTTAAAAAAAAAGAATCAATACAATGGCAATGGGGGTTAAGTGACTTGTCTAGGGCCATACAGCTTGGATGTTTCTGAGGCCAGATTTGAACCCAATTCCTTCTATCTCCAGGCCTGGCTCTCCATCCACTGAGCCACTGCGTTGTCCCCCAAAGAAGCTATTTTTTGAGAGGCTCTAACACAGGATGGTGAAGGAGCCTGGGCAGAAGCCAGCT
Organism: Monodelphis domestica; assembly: GCF_027887165.1. Classification (NCBI taxonomy): domain Eukaryota; kingdom Metazoa; phylum Chordata; class Mammalia; order Didelphimorphia; family Didelphidae; genus Monodelphis; species Monodelphis domestica. Next base: position 51,184,298 of record NC_077227.1, read on the forward strand.
GAACCCAAACTTCCTTTCCTAAAGAGTTTCCTGGCCAGTTGATAAGACATCCTGCCCCTTTGCCCTCTCTTTCATGCTCCTGCCATTTCTCCTGATGGGCTCTGGACTCTGGGGGGGGGGCAGGATGGTCAGTTTGATGGAGCCTGCTGTCTCTTTTCTGATCTGGGCTCTGTCTTTAAGGTCCAAGCGAGCCTTCGCCTTGTATCCTAGACAGGGGGAAGGAAGGGGAATCCCCAGAGTTAGCTTCCAGATGGGGCCTGGGTGAGGTCATGTGTGTCTGGCTCGCCACCCCCAGAGCTGCCTTTGTTATCTCTTGGGGGCACGGTCTTCACATCCAGCTACTGTGCTGGGAATTCACCCAAGAGGCAAGCAGCAGCATCTTCTGCTTCCAAGGGAGGAGCCCGACGACCAGGAAAGGGCTGGCCTCCCCAGGCTGCCTATTTTGAGAAGGGAGGATGCTGCAGAGAACAGAGAAGCCACAACCGCACTGAGGCGCCATGATGCTTACCTGGGCATGTGGCAGGGGCATCCCATAGGGTGATGGGATCCAGTAGGGAACCGAGCTCTTTAGGTGGGTGTGAAGGAGGCAAAGGGGCAGGGTTTGAGAGAAAATCCTGGAGCCTAGAGTCCAACTGCCTAGGGTTTGGGGTAGAAAAGGGAACGGAAGGGAGGAATCTGGGCTCACACTGGAGAGGTTGAGGAGGCGGGAGGCAGGCGGTTGGCCTGAGAAGGGGGAGTGTTGCGGGGGACAGGGGGAAGCTAAATAGGGCCTTTGTAAAATCCCCTCTGCTTCCTCAGGGCAGGAAGAGGCTGGGCCTGCTGCTGTGGTTGGGGATGATGCCAGTGTGTGTTTTCTTCCCTTCTAAATTTTCTCCCTGTCTTGGGAGTCAGGCGGATTTCCGGGCCCACCCTAGGGCCCATGTCCCTTCTCTCTATTTATCCGCTTGCCCCCATTTTCCTCATCAGAGGGGAACAAGGCCTAAGAGGAGGTCTTCTTGCCCAAATTGGCAGAGGCCAAGGTTGGGGAGGGGTTATGGTGGGGCTCAGGTTATAGGATTATAGAACAGGGTTAGAAGGGGTCTTTGAGGCAGAGAAACGAATGGGGGACAAGAGGCAGTGGGATGAGTCCACAGACAAAAGAGACAGAGGGCTAGAAAGGAGGGCATCTATTTCCAGGCATTGTCAAATTATAGTATCCAGGCCAAGCCACCCTTCCTGTGCTGCCTGGGTTGGACAGTCTTGGAGCCTAGAGTCTGGGCACCAAGGCTGCAGGCACGGTCCATTTCTCTTTGGGGAGTTTCATGGACTCTTCCTTCCCGTTGGAAAGCCCTTCGATGAGTACCAATACAAGTGACAAGCGTGGAATGTCTGCCCATCCCTGTTTGAATTGTGCCTCAGGCCCCCTTCCTATAAAATGGGGAGTCAGGAAGGGACAGGCATGGCGCCAAGAGCAAAGGGTGCTTGGATGGGACCAGAGGGGTTAGAGAGGTGCGAATTTCTCCAAAAGAAAGGAGTCTGAATTAGCCTTGGGAATACCTGAACAGGAATCTGGTTGGGATCTTGCAATAGAATCCTTAGCTTTGTTCAAAGTAGAAGCCCTCCCTGATCACTCTACTTATTAGCAGTCTCTCCCTCTTAAATTACTTTGAATATCCTCCATATTTACTAACACATATACCAGAAGCAGCCTGGTATGGTGGCAAGGAGGCCAGCCTTGGGTCTGAATCCTGCCTCTGATGTGCATTTGCTGTGTGACCCTGGGCAAGTCGTTTAACTTTTTAGCAGCCGCAGGAAACTCTAAGCTTATAGTATTTGCAGATCAGGCTCTAGCAGGTAGAGGACTTTCCATGCAGGGATTTCCAACACCAGTGACTCCAGGTGTGTGTGTGTGTGTGTGTGTGTGTGTGTAAGTAACATTTCTGCAGCTCTTTGCTTTCCTCACAATAATCTCCTCCAAAATACAGATATAATATTATTATATGTCTACTCGTCAGTCCCTCAGTAGACTATAAACTCCTTGAGGGCAGGCACTTTTTCTTTTTTCCTTTCCTTCTTTTCCTTCCTCCCTCCCTCCCTCCCTCCTTCCCTCCCTCCCTCCTTCCTTCCCTTCTTTCCTTCCTTCCTCCCTCCTTCCCTCCCTCCCTCCCTCCCTTCCTTCCTTCCTTCCTTCCTTCATTCCTTCCTCCCTTCTTCCTTCCTTCCTTTGTTCCTCCCTCCCTCCCTTCCTTTGTTCCTTCCTCCCTCCCTCCCTCCTTTCCTTCCTCCCTCCCTTCCTTCCTTCCTTTGTTCCTCCCTCCCTCCCTTCCTTCCTTCCTTTGTTCCTCCCTCCCTTCCTTCCTTCCTTTGTTCCTTCCTTCCTTTGTTCCTTCCTCCCTCCCTCCCTTCCTCCCTCCCTCCCTCCCTTCCTTCCTTCCTTCCTTCCTTCCTTCCTTCCTTCCTTCCTTCCTTCCTTCCTTCCTTCCTTCCTTCCTTCCTTCCTTTGTTCCTTCCTCCCTCCCTCCCTTCCTCCCTCCCTCCCTCCCTTCCTTCCTTCCTTCCTTCCTTCCTTCCTTCCTTCCTTCCTTCCTTCCTTCCTTCCTTCCTTCCTTCCTTCCTTCCTTCCTTCCTTCCTTCCTTCCTTTCTTCCTTCCTTCCAACTCTGTACTCTCAGTGCTTCCCTTGGTGCCTGACCCATAGTAAGGACTTAAATGCTTTTTGAATTGAGCTCATCTCAGTTTATATTGCTCTGGGAGGATATGCCCCAGTGACCACATATGGGCTCGTGTGTGTGGGGGGGACTTTGGCATGTGAATGAGAACATATGTGTACACATGAGTAGGGAGTTCCATTACTAGTATGTGAAAGGGAAAAAATGACTGGGGCTCCAACTGCCTCCCAGAGAGGAGAAGAGGAGGAAGAGGGGAGAGGAAACTAAGAACTGGAAAGGGGCCCGGCGGGAAGAGAGAACTCCGTGAACATTTTCCCCTTCTAGTCCCCAGGGCTGGGCTCTGGGAGTGGGGCTGTTTGAGGGCAGGAAGAGGGAGACATCTGTTTTAGCTGGGGGCTCATTGAGCAGCTCCTGCCTCTCCTCTGACCTGGAAGTTCTTCTGGCTGCCCGAGTCAGCCTGGAGAAGGAGGGGCTGGTTGAGAGAGAAGCAGCTTCTGCTACCTGGGCACTTACCCTGAGCTACTGGGTGAAGGCACTGAAGGCTCCTGGCCCAACTTTACCAGGGATTGGGAGACCTTGGGCAAGTCATTTCTTTCTAACCTTCATTCCCCCCCCCCCCCCCCCCCCGGCCAAATGAGTGGTTACAGACAAGATGATCTGGAAGGGCCCATCTAATTCTAAAAACCACCTATGTGCCTGGGTGCCATCAGCTGTGCTGAGATCTCCATTACAGATGCAGAAACAAGAGGAGGGGGCAGGCATGAAACGACTCTTTGGCAGGTGCTATGGCCCGGAGAGAGGCCTAGCTTTTAGGGCTCTGGATTCCAGGGCTGAGCTTGGGGCAGGGGGCAAAGAGGCTGCTGGAGTCTTTCCATGGACCTCCAAAGGACCCACAGGGAAGGCTTGTGCTTTTTGTTTTTCCATCCCTCCATCACCAGGGCACCCACCCTGTTGCTCATACAGTAGTCTGACGCCTATGGCAATGAGAAGCAGCTGAAGGGAAGGGCTCCTCTGTCTTTGCCAGGCCTGGGGGGTATTGGGTGGGGCACAGTTATTCTCCTCCCCAGGTCCAGCTTCCTCAGAGCATTGAGTGAGCCCGGCAGCAGCCTTGCAGAGGTGGCTATTAAGCCAAAGAAATAGTTCTGCAGCTCCTGTTCTCATCGAGGATGAGGAGCTTAGGGGGAGCTGGGGGAGCCTTCCCCCGACCCCCAGGCTCTGCTCAGGAGCCCACTCTGACCTGATCCAAGTCAGAAACAGCCTGTGTGTGTGTGTGTGTAAAATTACCCCCAATGTCACAGCTGGAAGAGTCCTCAGAAAGCCTCTGGTCTGCCCTCCTCATTCTCTGGCTCGGGAAAAGAAGGACTAGAGAGGGAAGACCAACGGTACCCAGAAGGCTTACGGGGGGTTTCTAGTCTAAGGCTCTTTTTTTTTTTTTTAAACCCTTACCTTCCGTCTTGGAGTCAATACTGTGTATTGGCTTCAAGGCAGAAGAGTGGTAAGGGCTAGGCAATGGGGGTCAAGTGACTTGCCCAGGGTCACACAGCTGGGAAGTGTCTGTGGCCAGATTTGAACCTAGGACCTCCCATCTCTAGGACTGGCTCTCAATCCACTGAGCTACCCAGCTGCCCCACTAAGGCTCTTTCTGCACAGCAGCCATCATCTCCTCCCTGGGAAGGAGCAAATGGGCAGCTGTTCTCAGCTAGTGACACCTGGGTGTGGATAAGCTTAGCAGACCTTTGCACAGATGAGTGTATCCGATTTCTCCCAGGGACAACTGCAGAGAACGGCTTCGGATGGGTTGGGGGCTGAGAGCTAAGGGCTGTTGAAGGCGAAGAAAGATGGAGATGGGGAAGTTGGGGAACACATTTTGTTGAACTTCAGTTTTTCACAGAGAAGCCCTGATTGCCTGCCTTTCCCACCTTCAGAGCTCCAATCCTTCCCTCCTTTCCATTCCCAGGTCCAGATGGTCCCTATTTGGATACTTAGCAGTTATTAACAACTAAGTATGAATGGGAAGATCAAGTCTTAGAATTGATACTAAGACAGAAGATAAGGGTCCCCCCATTTTAATAGTTAGCTAATGGGGAGCCAGATGAATGGAATTTCCTTGTGTCTCTGCATGAAGCAAGGAGTGGGTGGGAATGAGTCAAGGATAAGAATTAAGTTAAAAGGGCTTTGAGAGGTGCTGGATGGAGGCTGCAGTGTGAAAAAACTTGACTACCCTTGGTTTGGAGTCAGGAAGATGCCTTTTTCGGAGTTCAAATGTAGCTTCAGACATCTACTAGCTGTGTGACCCTGGGGAAGTCACTTAACTCTGTTGACCTCAGTTTCCTCATTTGTAAAATGAGCTGGAGAAGGACATGGTAAATCAGTCCAGAATCTTCACAAAGAGAATCTCCAGAGGATCCATGAAGAGTTGGACTGAAACCAATGAACAACAAGCCAGCTGTCCATAAAGAGTTCTCATGAAAAAGGGTTTTGGAGCAAGACTGAGGCCATGGCAGGACAAGTCTTTGTCTTTCCAATCTGTCTTCTTCCATATAGCTGCCAAACTGATATTGCCAAGTCCCACATCTGACTGTTGTCTCCCATCGGACCCCTGTTCAGGAAGCCCCCCTCACCTCCAATGGTCTCTCCTTCTCTAAGGATCAAATAGAAACTTCTCCCCGACATTCCAAGCCCTTCACAGTCCAGTACCAGCCTACCTTTCTAGGCTTCTGGCACACTGCTCTCCTTCAGAATCTCTCAGTTTCAGCCAAACTGGCCTGCTCGCTATTCCCCCTACATGACCTTACAGCTCCTCAGATAGTCTCCCCTCGAAGGCTTTTCTCATTTCTGGAATGCTCTCCCTCCTGCTTCCTTTAAATGCTACTCCCTTCTTGAGCAGCCAATCCTGCTCTCTTCAGTGGCTGGTGCCATTTTCCCTCTCCAGATTTGTGTGTTTGCTAGAAGAGGCAGCAAGGTGGTACAGTGGAGAGAGTGCTAGACTTGGAGTTAGGAAGATGTAAGTTCAAATCGGAACTCAGATATTCATTCACTGTGTGACCCTGGGCAAGTCACTTATCCTCTGCCTGTCTCAGCTTTCTCATCTGTGAAATGAGAGTGCCTATCTCCCAGGGTCGTTTCGAGGCTTAAATGAGATAATGTAAGCTCTTGGGAAACTTTAAAGCCCTATATTAATGCTATCTATGAGGATTTACTTTGTATATTTGTTTATCAATGTTGACTCCCCCACCCAATAGAATAAACCCCTTGAGGTCAGGGACTATTTAGATGTCTTTGTCTTTGTGTGCCTATCCCCTGGCATGGTATCTGGCACATAGCTGTCATTTTTTTAAAGCTCTTACCTTCAGTCCTAGAACTGATACTTAGTATTGATTCCAATGCAAAAGAGAAGTAAGGGCTAGGCAATTGGGGTTCAGTGACATGCCCAGGGTCACATAGCTAGGAAGTATCTGAGGTCAGATTTGAACCCAGTACCTCATATTTCTATGACTGGCTCTCTATCCACTGAGCCACATAATTGCCTCAGGAGTGTTTTTTTAACCCTTACTTAGTTTTAGTATTAATTCTAAGACAGAAGAATGGAAAAGGTCAAGCAATTAGGGTTAAGTGACTTGCCCAGAATCACATAGCTAGAAAGTGTCTGAGACCACCTTTGAACCCAGGTCTTATTGACTCCAAGCTTGGTACTCTATCCCCTCTGCTACCTAGTTATTTTACCCCCTACCCCACCAGGAGTGCTCTTTTTCTTTTTTAAACCCTTACCTTCTGACTTAGAATTGGTACTAAGGATTGGTTCCAAGGCAGAAGAGCAGTAAGAACTAGGCAATGGGGATTAAGTAACTTGCTCAGGGTCACACAGTTGGGAAGTGTCTGAGGCCAGATTTGAACCCAGGACCTCCTGACTCCGAGCCTGGCTCTATATCCGTTGAGCCACTAGCTATTCTCAATTGTGTTCTTAATACATAATTGTTAAGTGACTGGATGAAGGAATGAACCCAGGTTTTCTGATTCTCGATCCAATGAACTTCTGTACGATGAAGCTGCTTCTTTTCTTCTTTTCTCATCACTCTTCTATTCCATCTTCTAAATCTTGTTTTGTCTTCGGGTAAAAGGAATCCCTTTCTAATATCCAGATCTAGAATTTAGGGATGCTTCTGCATCCACCAGACACCTTATACTCATCCCACTTGGTAGATCCAGCATCTGGGACTTCTTTGTCATGGGAAATCTCTGTGGACAGCTATGCCCCCTTCTCTAATGGCGCAGCTGTCTTAGAGTGTAGTCGAGGTGGCGTGACTTTCCCTGGGCCCCACAGCTAGCGAGTGCTGGGGCAGGATTTAAGCCCAGATCTCCTGGACTCCAGGTTCAGCAGCACTCTGACCACAACCACACCCCCTGCCTTCCTTTGTTGACATGGATACCACAAATGCTACTGGAATGAGAAAACCCCTGTATAATAATGACTTTCCCAAGCCCACGTCCACTTGGCAGCCTTTTTATTAATGCAGCTGTTTTCCTCTGAGGAAGGTGTTTCTGTCAAGTAACTGGGTGGGAACACCTGCCTAAATTAAACACTAAAAGAAAGTTGACACGCTTTCCAAAATAGTACGCTGGGGATATTTTGGTAAGAGCTTTCTTTTTGGGTTATTGTGCCTTTCCTTGTGGCTTTGCTGGGGCCGATGTGGACTGTCAAATCGAGGCCAGGCAACATGTCAGAACCGGAAGACTGAGGGTCAGCCCTGTGTTTGCCTCATCAAATGACCTTGGACTACTTACTTCTTCTCCCTAGTTTGCAACGGGGAGATTGAATTCTAAGCACAAAGACAGAGACTTGCTATAGAGTGCCGTGCTCATCTCTGTGAAGAAAGAGCTCCTCATTGTCCCCAAATTCCTATTTTTATTTTATTTTGTTTATTATTTTATTTTATTTTTTATTATTTTATTTTAACTCGTGGCTCCCTGGTAGCCTTGTTCTCTCTACCTCAGGGAAGGGGTCAGCTTGGATGGACCTCTGTGGAGATGAGATTATGAAGACTAAGGGGCTCCAGGAAAATAAAGTGGAGAAGGGGAAGGAAGGGAATAAGCATTTATTAAGCACCTACTGTGTACCAGGCATCATGCTGAGCACTTTTTCAATGGGAGGACCAAAGGGAAAGAGATGAGTGACCAAGGCTTACTTATGATCATGCCTATTCTGAGAAGTCAAAGTTTTGGGAAAGGAGAAAGTAAGCAAAAAAAAAAATTGTCTTCAGTATCCTTCTTCTCTTCCTTTTCTATGCCTAGCTGACTCTCTCATTTGCTACCCCCAAGATGTAGGGTATTCCTTTGTGGCCTCCTCATGAAAAATTCCCCATCCTTTTCTGTCCCATCAAAACTTGCCCTTCTTGTTCTCTCAGGAATTGGTTTGCTGAGAGCTAATGGAAACAAATGGGGGATCCTATTATGCCTCTAGGAGACATGCATTTTTAACAGTGTGATAGCAGCTTTACACCCAAGATGTGAATCTCTAATGGTAGAATTGCCTGTGGTTCCTGGTTAAGTCCCTTTCATTATGTCTATAGCAGTCTTTTCTTTACAATACTCCTGTGGGGCAGGGAGCAAAGATACAATCATTTCCTATTTCATAGTTTATAAAAACCAGACTTGGAGAATTTCCATGACTTGCTGTGATAGCACAACTAGAAAACATCATTGTCAGAATCTGGGTCTCGTGACTCTCCTCTGGGCTCTGACATTTACTGTGTGACTTTGGATAAGTGCTTTACTCTTTCTTGGTTTCAATTTCCTCTACTGTAAAATCAGGAGATTGGATTAACTCATCCCTTAGGTTACCTTCCAGTTCCTTCATTCCATGACTCTTAGATGCCTCTTTTGTGGGCAGGAATTTTCTTTTACCACACATTATATGGGTAGCAATTAGGATAAGGTAGGTCAATGAACTAGATTGAGGCTGTCACTTCAGGGTGGAGGAGGAACCTTTAAGGTGCTTGACCCTGGCAGTAGAGAAGAGAGCTGACCTTAGATTCAAGGGAGAACTAGTCCTGGAAAACTGAGAGTTGAGCGGCAGAGAGTATTCCATGAGGAGAAAAAGGACATTAAAGCTTTGTAGTTCTGAAGCTCTATGTTGCTTAGGCTATATGTTTTCCCTAGCTGGGTGCCCCATACTTTAAATACTCTAAATTTGTGTCAGTCTTCCATGGAATCTGTGAGAGGGTGAGCTCCATGTTTATGACTATGTTATAGTAGCAAAAGAAACTACTTTGTAACTTAATATGTGTTATTGCTTTGGGGTAGTTGTATCTGCTGGTTGACTATTATAAAGGAAGCTCACAGATGGGAGTTTTTAAGCTATTGTTTAAGAATTCATACTTCCAGGATACTCTAGAAACATGAGAGTAGCAGAATCTTCTGGGGAGGCGACACCTCCTTAGTTGAATAAGTAGTGAAAATGGGAAGCTGTCAGGTGCCTGAGCTTCTTCCTTCTGTCAGCTCATAGATTTGGAGTAAGACACAACAGTGCCTGACTTTCAAGGATATTCCAGTCTAGTAGAGAGAGGGAGAGATGGGTACACAAATATCTATGGTATGGGGTAGAGTTTAATTAAGGAGAGGCTAAACCGAAAAGGAGGAGAGAAAGCTCACTTCTAGAGAAGAGAAAACATGAAGGACATGGCCTTGAAGGAGAAAAAGGATACAGGTAGGCAGAGACACGGTTTTAGGGTTGCTGGAGAATTTGTCATAGGCACAGGGAGTGATCTGTATAACTGCATGGAGACCAGAAAGGCCAGGATGAGATTAGGAAACAGTGAGTAGTCTAGTTTGGCTGGAGGACAGTGAAATAAATCTGGAAAATTAAGTTGGAGCCAGGTTGTGGAGGGCTCTGAATACTAAACTAAAGAATCAGGACTTTATTCGAGAAGCAAAAGGGAACCATTGTAGGTCTTTGACCAAGGAAGTACTCTGATCTGACTTTCTTGGTAGGATGATTACGCTTTGGCTATGGTGTGAAGGATGGGTCGGCGAGGGGAGCAAAAGGAGGCTGGAATATCAGCTAGGAGGCTGTTGTAACAATTTAGGACAAAAGTGATGAGGATTTGAACTCGGGTTCAAGGGTAGAAAGGAATGAAGGTTATGCTTTTCTCAGAGAGTCACCTCTTCCAAATACACTTGTTCCCCTATGGAGAAGATCCAGGCAGGAAAGGGCCAATATACTCAGCTGGGCAGAAATCTTACCCTTTGGGTTTCCCTTATTTACTTGGTTTTTACCTAAAGTATCTACCTTTCAAACTCACAGGATCAAAGCATCACAGGGTGAGAGCTGGAAGAAACTTGGGAAATCACCTATTCTAACGCATACAATTTTACAGTTAAGGAAACTGAGGTCCAAAGTCTCTTTGCTAGTGAGTGCCTGTGGCAGGATATGAACTCAGCTCTTCCTAACTTCAGAACAGAAACTTGAGTCTTCTCTTCACATCCTGATCACAAGGGGCCCTTTGCTCCCCTTCTACCCTAAGTTCCAATAGATTCTTCCCCTTTTAGTTCCATGGAGATCAGGTTGGGCTTTTTTCCAAGAAGAGCTTTTACTATGAAGCCAAGGGAAAAGAAAACATTTACAAAAGCCTAGAAATGGATGAATATACAGATGTTTTCCTGATCCTAATGTCTAGCTAAAGTCAGGCCGAGTTGGCGTCCCTCCCTCTCCTTTTCTGGCTCCCCAGCCTCTCATTTCAGCTCAGTACCCTCCAATTCTCTCTCCTTCCCAGGCCCCTATTCCTTGGTCCTCGTTAGCCTTTTCTGTTATGGCATAATGAGAAGAAGCCTGGTTTTGGAGAACCCTCAATCAGGGTTGGAGGCACAAGTCTGTTCCTTTGGCTGTGTGAATTTGTGCCAGGTGCTTCTGGGCTTCAGGCTCCTCCTTTAGAAATTGCAGTGGGCGAACTACATACTCTTTAAAGTCTTTCCTAGGTCTAACCATTTTTATGTTCAAAGAATCTTCTACTGGACCCACTTAGCTTTCACCTGGCTCTCCCTCACTCTGCAGGAAATATAGCACCTACTATGTGCCAGGCACTGTGCTAAGCCCTTTATAAATATTATCTCACTTGAACCTCACAACAACACTTCAAGGTAGGTGCTGTTATTAACCCCATTTTTTTAAACCCCTACCTTCCGTCTTGGAAAAAATACTGTATTGGTTCCAAAGCAGAAGAGTGGTAAGGGCTAGGTAATGGGGGTCAAGTGACCTGCCCAGGGTCACACAGCTGGGAAGTGTCTGAGACCACATCTGAACCCAGAACCTCCCATCTCTAGGCCTGGCTTTCAATCCACTGAGCCACCCAGATGCCTAACCCCATTTTATAGTTGAGGTGAGGAAACTGAGACAGACAGAGGTTAAGTGATTTGCCTCAGGGTCATACAAGTATCTGAGGCTGAATTTGAACTCAGGTCTTCCTGACTCCATACTTAGTGTTCTATCCACTGTACAACCTAGTCTTCTAGCTAAGGTAGGGGAGGGCCTATTCTGGGATTCTGAAGCCCATGCAAGAACTAGATCTCACCCCCTCATTCTCAGGCAGGAAAATTCCAGGAAATTGTTTGGAGGCAGTCAGATGTCATGATAAGAGCACAGGACCCAGTCTAGAGGCTTGCGTGCACATGGTTCCTTCACTTATTGACCCAGAGTGATCACATTTCTCTAGGGGGTAGATGGGAGTCAAACTCTAGAGGAGGCTACAATAATCCTTGGCTCAGGAAGGTCCTGGGGGAAGGAGATGCCCTTTTCTAGGATGGATCCATTGGGTTATTTCCAGAAGAAAGGAATGTAGGGCCTCTAATTTCTGTCTAGTCTACCAACACCTCTTCTCCATCTGCAAGGATCCACGGGGAGGGGGCACATTTTCTAGGTTCTCTCCCCCTCCTTCCTTTATCTTGCCCTACGGGAAGTTGCTCTGGGAGCCGTGGGACAGGATGTGGAACTTACTTTCTAGGGAGCAGCTGGGGGTGGAATGGGGGAGTGAGGAAGAGGGGATGGGAAACTTCTCCTGGGTTGGTCTCTCTGGACTGTGAGTGATCATCTGCCTCCCCAACCCCCCAGCCCTTCAGGCTTGGAAGTCTGTGAATGTAAGGTTTGGGAAAGAGTCCATACTATGAATCTTCCCCTTCCCCTTCCTATTCCCTAGGGAGCTTCTGACTAGGATTGAATGAAGGCATTGGGGGAAGAGAGAGGGAGAGGAAAAGAGAGGGAGACTGACAGAGAGAAGATGGGAAGAGTTAGGAAGACAGAAAGAAAGTAGGAAGGAGACAAAAGAGAAAAAGAAGGAAGGAATGAGGGAAAAGGAACGAGGCACAGAAGAGAAGACAGATGGAAAGAGAAATAGAGGAGCCATAAACTGATACGTAACTGTGAGCAATTATTCTTATTATATAAGGAATAGGAAGAGAAAGGGTTAGGGCTAAGAGAGAGAAGAAGGAAGGTGGGAACTAATGAAGGATAGGAAAGGGAAAGGAAGGAACTCTGGTCTTTAGGATGAGATATGCAAAAGAATGAAAGCTTCAGTCAATCAACAGGTATTTGAATTTTTGTGATAAGGTTAAGGTTAGCAAATGAGAATATGACAGAGGAAGGAAGTGCTAATTAGACCTCAGTTCAGGTGCTTACTACCTATAAGACTTCAGAGAAACCATTTCCTCTCTCCAGACCTCATTATTTTTCAGAACAAAATGAGGAGGTTAAAGTGGATGATTTCTCGAGTCCCTTCCAGCCCCAAATCTATGATCCTATGTTCCTAGGTGAGGGTGAGCAGATCTCACTGCTACCCAACTCTGCTTCACCACGAAAGTGGGTCACAAAGCCCACTTTGGGCTATTTCTTTCCCTTCGATGACAATGATCCAGAGTGTAGGCACCTGAGAGATTGGAATGAGTACTCACCCACCTCAGAAATCTCAGTAGGTCATAAACTACAAAACAGTGCCATCCATGACTTTTGTCTCCAAGACTCCCTGTTCTTTGCCTTTTTTTTTTCCTCTTAGCCCCTTCATAATCCCAAGGCTCTTCTCTCAGAGGAATGAAAAGAGTCCAGGTGTTGGAGTCAAGAGACCCTGATTAGAATCCTGCCTCTGACACTAAGCTGAGTGAGCTGGGGCAAATGGCTAAGCCTCAGTTTTGAAATCTGTAAAATGAGAATAATAATGCTTGAACTACCTCACTGTGAAGGAAGTGCTTTGCAAACTTCAGAACACTATATAAGTGAGAATTATTTATATGAAAACTTGCTCTCAACACTATATCAGGGTGTGAATTTCAAGTCAGGGAAACCTTCTTTCAGGGGGTTTGTCCTTTAAACCTCTCCTCATCGGGGGCTCTCCAAACCTCTGTCTTCCTTTATGAATCAGCAGTGTGACATAGTTGCCTAAAAAAACTCAAACCCCAAAGCTAATGAAATCTAGGGTTTAGAAGGAGGGAAGTGATAATCCTTTTGTGTTTTGTCCTGGTCCAACCACATATGGAGTAGTCTGTTCAGCTCTGGACACCACATTTTGGAGAGGATGTTAAGAGGCTGGACCGGGTGTAGAGGAAGGAAACTATTGTCATATGAGGATAGAAGAAGCTAAAGAGAAGGGAAGACCTGGCAGCAGCGGGTTAGAATAGCTGTGTCCAAACAGCACAGGCACTGTCAGGCGGAAGAGGGGACAGATTCCTGATGCTTGGTCCCAGAAGGCAGAACTAGGAACAATGAAATAATGGCAAGCCAGATTTGGAAACCGAGAAAGAACTTCCTGATGAGAGCTGTCCAAAGATGGAATGGGTTGTTTTGTTAGCCAGTAAGTAGGCTCCCTGTCTCTGGAAGGGGTCAGCAGAGGCTAGATAATACTTTAACAATGATCCATAGGGAAGATGCTTATAGTAGGTAGGAGGTGGCATAAGATGAAATCTAATGATGCTATCCATAATGATACTAATGACACTCTGAAATCCAGTGATACTTTCAATCTCGGGCATTAGTTGGCAACCAGGAGAGGGAGTAGGAGAAAGCTATCTTTTTGAAGGACCCCTTAATTCCTTCCACACCACATCTATGTGGAATGAACCAACAAAACACGAGAAAGATGGCCCCTCTTTTTGCCCCAAACGGCAAGGTGGTGATTTTGTAGCTATTCCTTCCTTTCTAACACTCTTCCTCAGAACTGGATGCATCGCAAACATAGGGGGAATGATTCAGACTCAAAGGGAAAGAGGTGATTAGAGACAAAGAGAGATGCCATTATTCTTTGGTCTCCAAACTGGTGATAATCTCAAAGTACCTCATGGACACTTAACCATCAAGGTCAGGATCCAAATGGTAACATCTACAAAACTTAGCTGACTCCTAAGTCTATGCCCACTGCTCTCTGAGAGCTTCTAGGTCAGCAGGGCTGATTTCTTTGGGGTTCTCTTATTAGGGAAACACGTGTCTACTATACTCATCCCCCTTAGTAGGGGAGAGACGGGACATTTTCCCTCTCCAAGAGAAGTTGGGAGGTTCCATTTGAAAAGGATCTAAGAGAGGACAATGTAGGACCCAAGGAGACAAAAAGTCTGCTGGGGGAGTTTTAGGCTTTGGGGTAGGTTGGAAGGGGAGATTTCTTTCTGGGAGGGAGTAAGAGCTTTTCTAGAAGCTACACTTTAGTCTGGAGAGCAGATCCAATAAAGAAAGAAACCCATATGGGAAGAATAGCTTAAACAGGGGAACCCCAAACCTAGTGCCATCTTTACATGTGCTGTTTACAGTGAGATGTTTCTAATGCAACAGAAACTCTGCCTTCTTATCCCCACCCAAACCCATTCTTAGGGTGTTTTGAGATATTTCCTGGTCATTAGAGGAGAGAAGAAAACCCTTTTCTTATGGGCTGATGGGAGGTTTCATGAGAGAGAGAGACAGACAGACAGACAGAGACAGAGAGAGACATTTCTCAGGGAGAAAGGTAAAATATTACTAAGCTACAGGACTGAATTCTAAATGGAACCCAGGAGCCCTTTATCCTAATCTAGTCAACCAGGCCCCTGTGATAATATGGGCTTGAGAAAGCCCATTTGTGAACCTTAGCCTTATGCCACCCACCTCTAGGCAAGGAAGGGCAGAGCTCTTTCTCTCCAGTGATTGATGACTTTGGGATTCAGGGGATGTCCCTTATTCTCTGGGTTCTTTAGGAGTGAGGCTGGAAGGAACAGGCTTGGCCCTACCCAGGCCTTAGGTCTAAGAAGCTAAAAATCTTGATGTAATGGAACGGGCATGTAGGGATGGGAGGATGAGGGTGAGGTGCCAAGGGAGGGCAGGCGAGGGCAATAATTTGACTCAGATAGAGCACAGAACGCCTCATTCTCACTTTCTTTTTCTCTTCCAAATACATTTCAAGGTTAGGGGATGAGGCCGTAATAATAGTTATTATTTATATTTAAAGTTTGCAGAGCACTTTATGTATCTAATTTCAGTCTCACTTTCTATTAAGTAGGTACTGGGGCATGGCAGTTAGGTGACCCAGTAGATAGAAAGCTTGGAATCAGAAATATATATATATATATATATATATATTATATATATGATTTTTTTGTTTGAACTTGTCCTCAGGCATTTGTCAGCTGTGTGACTCTGGGTAAGTCACTCTCTGGGCTTCAGATTTATGTAGGATGGAGACAATAATAGCACCTGCTGCCCAGGGTTGTTGTGATACTCAAGTGTGAAAACATGTGCAAATTACCTTGCAAACCTTAAAGTGTTTTCTAAATGCAAAACACCAGCTGTTATTATTATTGGGAATGGGAGTTGCAATTTCGCTGCTGTAAGGAATCTATCTATCAGTGCAAGTTGTCTCCTTCTGAAATGTCTAAGGCTCAGGGTGATCTAGAAGGCAAATGACTTGTCTAAGGTCACATAGTATATAGTAGAGAAAGAACTTTGAACCTTTGTTTTTCTGAATTGGGGAGGGGGAAATGGGGAGAAGATAGATACTAACAGTATTAAAATCACTACTTTATTAATCAGGGAGTTGTGACTTAGGATGGTAGATTAAGAGTTGGATGAGACCTTAGTAAGTTACTGAGCCCAATTCCTTCATTTTACAGGTGAGGAAACTGAGACAGGGAGGGATGGAGCCAGAGTTACACACCTGCAGTCTGAGATAATATATGAAGTTGTGCCTTCTAGCTCCACTGCCTCATGTAGCTACATAGCTATAGTCTGGGGTAAGATTAGAATTTAGATCTTCCTGACTCTAAGTCCAGTACTTTATCCATGTTGCATCTCAGGGAAGAAATGAGTGGGTCTGACATTCCAGATGCTTGTGCCATAGATCCGGGTACCCACAAAGGTCCAGCAATTTGGAAGGAGGCAGAGCTTGGATTAGAACCCAGGGTGACAGCAATTGTATAGCTCTCAATGGTTGGCAAAGTGCTTTAGAAATATTATCTCATTTGGTCCTGGGAGGTAGATGCTCCTCTCCTCATTTTTCAGATGAGGAAATCAAGGGAGACAGATGAAGTGATTTGCTCCAGAGTCACATAGTTATTAAGGTGGGGTAGGGTGGTGGGCAGGATTGGAATTCCTCACTCCCAATTCAGTGCTCTACCTACTCTGCCATGTACGTGCCCCTAGTTGTCACAAACTTGAGTGCAAGTCTCTGCCTTCCCATTTACTCCCTGCCCACCTCTCCTTTCTCTCCCTGAAAAATCACCTTCCCTCTCCCTTTCAAATGAGAGCCCATCTTGGCGACCTCACAGCCCTCTCCCCACTCTGCATTCATGATGATTGCTCTTTGTCCAGATTGGATTGATGGATTACCAGGTGCCTCCATCGCCAGCCCTGCGGTGGATCCATAAAAGATTCTCCTGGAACCGCACGTGGAGTTGTCCCAGGACTGAGTGCCCTTAGTTTAGCTCCACACACAGCCAAAAATAAAGTTCAAACCGCCACATTTAGGGCCCAGCCCCAGCCCCTAGACTCCCTTCCCCCTTTTCCCCCTCCCCGGATGACTCACGGAACATAAATGATCCCTTTTTTAAGCATCTGAGTCACTGGTGGTGGCTGTGGGATCCTGGGGAATGTGTCATGGAGCCATTACCCCACTTCTCTCTCTCCTCCATTTCCCCTGCACCCCACCCCGATGGGGCCTCTCCCTGGACTGCGGTTGCCCCACATGCCCACAGCCCAGTCCTTCTGCTGCTGGTGGCTGCTGCTCGATGGAATTGTTTGATACTGTTGTTGGCCTGTCTTGGAGTTAGGCGATAGCATCTCCTCTTCTCCCATCTCTTTGAGGTCAGACCTGCGGCTGAAGGTCAGAGGCTCAGATCCCTGCTCTTGTTATTCGTTTGGACAAAGAAAGGACCCGTAGCCAGGGACAATGCCCCCCCCCCCCATTCTATCCAGATGCATGATTGGGTAGTTCTAGGCTGAGGTTTTCCACCCCTTCCCAGTTATCATGGTAGAGATGGAAGTCTGTCCTCTAAATTCTGTCTTAACAGTATCTTTCTTCTGAGAACTATGGACTGGCAGGGAGGGTCATGGGATGCCAACATCTAGGAGAAAAAGAGACACTCTATGGCTGGCAGATCTCTGGACCTATCTTAGGTCCAAAACCTCCCTCCTCTGCACCAGAAGGTGAACGAACTTTCTCATCACTCACATATTTTCTCCTTAATGAATGGAGACAGCATGATGCTATGGATAGACACTAGACTGGGAATCAGAGAACCTGGCTGGGTCCAAGATTGCCTTCAGTTCTGTCCCTTCACCTCTAGGGAGACTCAGTTTCCTCATCTGTGAAATGGTGTTTGGATCAGATCAGAATTTGTACAAAATGGGCTTTGTAAATCCTACATCACTATACAAATACATGATTATTATTTAAAGTGCTTTGGAACACTAAAACACTAAGCGAATTTAGGCTAACAGAAGTCATAGGGGTTGGTCAGACGACTCCAGAGAGTGCTTTGAGATTCTTTGGGGAGGAAATGAGAAAGAAAGGCACCTGCTTGCTCCTGTCATGGAACCTGGTTTCCACCAAGGCTCTTCCACAAGGCTTTGCTAGCATGTGCTAGTGTGATCTTGGAAAAGCCAACTCTTAGACCCTACTTAGTGTTCTCATCTTTAAAACAGGGATCAAAGTGGGGAAAATCATTCTGTAAAACTCAAAGGGGAGCTTTCATTACCGATGGGGAAGTTGAGGCAGAGGTGACTCACTCTAGGCCACACATAAAGTGGCTCCCAGTCCTGGACTCTTCCGGCTGCCATCTTGCTTTTGTGTATGTGTTTCCTTTGCTTTTCCAGATCCCTGTAAGCTCTCAGCAGGCTGGAGTAGGGGTGGTTTAGCAGAAAGAGTTCCAGAACTAGAGGCAGGAGGCACCTAGTCCCAGTTTCACCTCCACTACTTACTAGCTTTATTTCCTACAGATGACCCATAATGACCAAAGGAACAGAACCTGAAGTCAAGAGACGTTCGGGTCAGACACAAAGAAGAACTCGAGGGAGATCAAGGGTGACGGAGAGATTTTGTGGGTGTTCTGGAGGGCTTGGCTGGTCGCCAGCCTGAAGACGGGAGGCTGAGACAAATGACCTCACCGGTTTGTGGGAGATGGGAGAAGAGGCTACAGATGGGATCCTGGTCTCCAATTTAGCCTCCTTCAGGCTACAAAATACTCTGGGTCCCCATCCAAGATGACTTCCTTTGGACGCCCACCAGGCATCCTGGGCCTTGCTTGCTTACATCCCCCGGGCACATGTTTGGAGTCATCCGGCCAGACCTTTCCCTCCTGGGCGACAGGGAGTCTTTCTATGGGGCTCAAGAAAACCAGGGGAAAAGTCACCGCGGCGGCCCTAAAAATAGAATAACGGCCTGGAACTAGTGGATTCTGAGTCTGAGCTGACCCTGCCCATGTCAAAGGGTAATCAGGGGAAGGAAAAAGACAAACTCTTCTCCCTGGGCTGGAGAATGAATGACTTCAGGGCTCGGAACTGTTTGTGCCTTGTATGGGGAAACGGCCCAGGAGAGGGACCTCCCCAAGAGGGAGAAGAAAAGTTTCTTTGTCATGGGAGTGGGTGGGGAGGAGTTACTCACCTGTTGGACCTGGGGAGTTGGGGAGGCCAGGAGGAAGCCCCAGTACAATTGGCCCAGTCAGAAGCCTGCCTTCCTGGAGTCAAGCCTAGCCCACTCACGGGGGAGGCATCCCACCTCAGAGCCAGGGCTGGACCCGACCTACCTACCCGCCAAAACCCATTCCAAGGCAGCTTTTCATTTCCCCTCAGGCCCCCAACCCAGCAACTGAGCCCAATAAGCCAACTGGTGGGCTGAATTATGGAAGGCCAGGGACCTAGAGCTCATTCATTGTGATCCTCTGCCTGACACAGAAGGAAACCGAGGCCCAGAGAGAAGAGTTCTCGGCAGAGCAAGGACTCACCCTGGTCTCTGGGCTTTGAGTCGGTCCTACCTTCCTGCGCCTTACAGGCTAGTCCCTGGGGAACTATTTGACCGCGGAGGGTCTAGGACATTTGTCTGGGGTCTGCCTGTTCCCTTGGGAGGGTGGTCAGAAGGGAAAGGGAGGTAAGGCGGGGGCAGCCATTAAGGAGCGCAATTTCCGTTCCCACCAGGCTTGGAGACCCTAAGCAAACAGACCCTGGTGGAATGAAGTCCCAGATGCTGGCAGAGGAAGAGAGAGCCCTGCCCTGGCTCCCCTATTTAGGAATGTCGTCAGGACCCCGAGGCCCAGCCTCGGCTAGGGAGAGGGGGTGGAGGCTATAAATACTGACGCGGGCTAGCCTGGGACTTGTGTGATTCCCACGGCTCGGGCTTGCTTTCCTTTCCTTCTTTGCTCACATGGGGCTGTCACTGGGGCTTTCTCATCAGCTGGAAACTCTTAAAGTAGTTCAGAATTTTGGGCCGGACACACAGGGTGTATTTTCCAAGGGGGGCGGAGAAGAAGGAAGAAGAACAATATTGCTAACCACCCAACAGATAAATCCATTAGGACTTTCCAAAGTATCCTGGAAGAAAGACGTCTCCCTCTAGCATTCAATTGTGCTCCAATTCAGCCAAAGGGAACCTCCGGGCTCTCAACAGTAGCCTCACGGGAGGCTGAAGCATCACAGAATGAGGAATATCAGAATATCAGGACTGGAAGAGCCCTGCGATATCATATGGTTCAATCCCTTCATTTTACGCGAAGTTTAAGTTACTTGACTAAAGTCACACAGCTAGTAAGGGAGAGAGGTAGGATCCGAACCCAGGTCCTTTGACCAAAATGCCAATTCTCTTTCCAGGGTCCCCCAGTGAGACATTTAAAGGGTTTTGTAAACTGCAAAGCCCGATACGTGACGAATGAACTTTGGTGGAATGAAATGGACTAGATTCTTGATTGTGTCCCTAATGGGCACCCCTGGACACGTTTGGAGCCCCCCAATTCTTCTGACTCCTCTTCTTCTTGGAGGGGGTTGGATGCTTGGGTGGTGGAGTCTTTCTCCTTAGTGAGTACTGCCCCCCAGAAAGGAAGAAGCATAGGGAAGGAGATGGAGCATTTGAAATATCCCACACACTGAAATGGTTAAACCATGGATGAAGGCAGGAAATCTGATGAAGAACAGACCTCGGTGAGAACAAGGCCCAGGCTGCTCTCACATCTGGGATCCCGCCAAGGGAATGGGGGTGGGGAGAGGATAGTGTAAGCCATTCACAAATATCCCATCCCGCAGTAGGCCAGTCCCATCATTCACCGCGATGAGATAGAAGCCTCTGTTAGCAATGATTATTCCCCCATCTCAGCCCATCCCGTCCCCTGCTCCTCTCACCACCTCTACCCAGAATCCATCCTTTTAATGAAGGCAGTAATGTTTTTTGCTTTATTGGCCATAAGGGGCTGGAGTAGTCATGGGACAAGAGCTAAGCCTTGAGGGTTGGGAGAGATTTAGAGGGACCTGCATAAAGGAAGTGTATTCTGGGTAGAGGGACCAGTAGGAGGGAAAATGGCAAAGTCGAAATTTGTTGTTGTTTAGTCCTTTTTCAGTCATGTTTGACTCTTTGTGATACCCCCTTTTTTTTTTTGGCAAAGATATTGGAGTGATTTGGCATTTCTTTTTCCAGCTCAAATCATTTTACAAATGAGGAAACTGAGGCAAACAAGAGTAAGGGACTTGCCAAGGGTTAGTGTCTGAGGGTGGATTTGATCTCCTAATGAATCTTCCCCATGTCAGGCTTAGCTGCCTTGAAGTGGAAATAGGTAAGGGGAATATGGAAGTTTCATGCCCCCAAACTTGACCTTGGATGGGTACTAAATCAGGATTGGTTCTAAAGTCCCCATGATCTTATGGTCTCATGCATAGTCGGAATAGGAGATTGCCTATCTCTGAGTTTGATCTGAGAGGCTCTGAATGTGCTGCAGAACCAGTCCCTACATACCTTCTTCCTCTGGCTGCTAAGGTGCCACTCTCTCCTCTAGCCTGCCTGCAACTCCCAGTTGGAGAATCAAAGAAGATGCCAAAATAAAAGGCGAGAGAATATTCATCATTTCTGGATGGTCCCTTTGAAACTAGGCATTTGTCCCTGGGAGGGGTCAATGGATGGGGAAAATGAGAAAAGAAGAGGCAGCATTAACTGGAGGAAGGGAATGGAAACCCACAGATGGAAACATTCGAGAAAAAGACAAGACAACATATGATGAAGTAGGTGAGTATGTGGTGTAGACATTATATGATGTAGTCTGTAAAAGGAGGGGAGAAGCTTTGAGGGAGAGATCAGTGTGGGCTGGGTTGGTCAGGAAAGTCTTCTTGGAGAAGGGGGTCTTTGAATTGGCTCCTGAAAGGTGGGAGAGAGAGAGAGGGAAAGGAAGAGAAAGAGAGAGAGACACACACACACACACAGAGATAGAGAGACAGACAGAGAGAGACAGAGAGAAAGGGGGAGAGAGAGGGAGAGAGATTGAGAGAGAGGGAGACAGAGAGAGAGAAAGGGAGAGAGAGAGGGAGAGAGATTGAGAGAGAGGGAGACAGAGAGAGAGAAAGGGAGAGAGAGAGGGAGAGAGATTGAGAGAGAGAGTGAAGGAGAGAGAGACAGAGAGAGAAAGGGAGAGAGAGAGACAGAGAGAGAGAAAGGGAGAGAGAGAGGGGGAGAGAGAGACAGAGAGAGAGAAAGGGAGAGAGAGGGAGAGAGAGAGTGAAGGAGAGAGAGACAGACAGACAGAGAGAGAGACAGAGAGAGAGAAAGGGAGAGAGGGAGAGAGAGAGACAGAGAGAGAGCAAGGGAGAGAGAGATTGAGAGAGAGAGAGACAGAGAAAGGGAGAGAGAGGGAGAGAGAGATTGAGACAGAGAGAGAGAAAGGGAGAGACAGTGAAGGAGAGAGAGAGAGAGAGAGAGAGAGAGAGACAGAGAAAGGGAGAGAGAGGGAGAGAGAGATTGAGACAGAGAGAGAGAGAGAGAGAGAGAGAGAGAGAGAGAGAGAGAGAGAGAGTTTCTTTAGGGTACCATAGCATAGAACTGTCAAATCAGAGTTGAACAGGACCTCAGAGATTGATCAGTTTGGCCCCTCATTTTAAGGCAAAGGTATGGAGGGTCAGAAACTGAAAGTGACTTGCCTGAGGCCATGTTGTTTGGTTTCAGTCACTTGTGAGTCTTCCTGATCCCATTTGGGGATTTCTTGACACAGATACAGGGGTGGTTTGCCATTTCTTTCTGTTGCTCATTTTACAGATGAGAAAACAGAGGCAAATGGGATTAAGTGACCTGCTCAGGGTCACACAGCTAGTATCTGAGGCTGCATTTGAATTCAGTCCTTCCTGACTGCAGGCTCAGTGCTATCCACTGAGGTCACAGGATCACAGATTTAGAAGGGCTCTTACAGGTTATGGAGCCTAGTCTCTTCATTTTCCAGATGAGGAAACTAAGGGCTAAGGAGAAGGAAAATGTCTCATTTAGGGTCACATAGCTGGTAGGTCACTGAGGCAGCATTTGATCCCACAACTTCCTACCTCCAAGGCCAGCATTCACACTCCTTCTCATATAGTCTAGGCTTTCAGTCCCATTCATTTCCTCACCACACATTTAACTACATGCCTACTGTGTGCAAAGGCGTTATGAGGTAGTAAAAGACTTCCTTGATCCCTGGACTGTCCCCAGCCCAGTCCTAAAGTCCTTCCAGGCTCAGGCTCAAGACAGCTCTGCCAGAGGATAGACAGCCTTGATTCTGGGTGGCAAAGAGTGACTGATCCCTCTCTGAGATTCCCAACGCTGGGTAAAGAATCTGACAAGCCCTCTCTCTCTCCCACCTCTGGAGCCAAGGTTTCTAAGGCTCTCTGTGTGTGTATACATGTCTATTTCTAGTTTTTCCTTCCCTCTCTCCCTCTCCCTCCCATCTCTCCCCCTAACTCCATGGCAGCACGCCCAGTTCTCCCAGTATATATACTTCCTCTGTGATCTCAGCACAAGCCACGCTCCTTGTCTGTCCTCGACTCCTGCCTCGAGCCAGCCTGCCTGCCCCACCTGATGCTGCCTCTCCCCATTCGAGAACTGAAAAAGCCCCTCCTTGTCAGCCCTTGGCAGGCTAGAGGGCCAAGGGGCCAGGGTGGAGGCTGGGGAGTGGGGAGTACACTTAGTTTAGTGATTGAACCGCTTAGAATTGGGGCAAGCATTCAGTTCTGGGCTATTCCACCCCAGGACAGGGTGACGGGACCACGTCCCTGGAAAGGGTCACCCCAGCTGTCCCCCTACCTCTGGCCACTTCCCTTCCCAAATATTGGAGGATGGAGAGCCACAAGACTTCATGACCTCCTACTGCCCGAGAGAGTCAGTACCTCATTCTGCTACCAGCTTCTAGACTATCTTCTGCTGTTGCCTGACTGTTCCAAGGGGTAAATTCTGCATTATTAGTCAGGCTGGGAATAGCATCCGGAGGATGAAGACAGCATTTTCTTTTCCTGCATCCCCCACCATGTAGATGGGGGCACCAGAGATGTGGAGAAAACACTGGCCCAGGATTCTAAGCCCAGCCTGGCTACGGTGTGACTGTAACTTTCTCTCTCTGAGTCTCGGTTGTATCACTGGTAAAATGGGGAGGCTGGATTGACTGAAGATGATTCCTTCTTGACTTACGATGGTTACTTCCAGCTCTAGCTACTCTGTTCCTCAGAATAATAGACCTTTAAAGCTGGAAGATACTTTAGAGGTCATCTAGTTCAATCCACTCATTTCACAGATGGGTAAACTGAGGCTGGTGAGCCTCAGAGCTAAGAATCAAACTTAGGGTTTCGTGGTCAAAGTCCAGTGTTCTTTTCATCACACCATGCTCTCCAAGAGTTTGGATATTCTTGTTAAAGTTTTCCACACTGCTCAAGGGCATGAGTCTGGGGGGCCTTCAGTGGGTTAGTAAGGAGCTAGTTTTATTGGGCTGAGAAGAGCTGAAAGCTAACTTTCAGTGGGTTCTCTGAGGTTCCTTCTAACCCTAAGAATCTATGAAAGCACAATGGAATGAGGAAGCAGAGTCACAGTGGAGATGACTCTGGAAGGGTTCTGGTGGGGCTTTAGAGTCAGGGGACTTGACTCGATGACCCTTTCAGATACACCAGATAGACCTCTAAGACCTGGAGTCAGGAGGACCTAAATTCAAACCCAGTCTCAGGCATGGCTACTTCTGTGAGACCCTGCTCTGCCTGCCTCAGTTTCCTCATCTGTAAAATGGAGAGACTAAGAACACCAACCTCAGAGTTGATGAGGATAAGATGAGATCATATTCATAAAGTGTTTTGCAAACCATGAAGTACTATATAAAACCTAGCTATTATTATTATTAATATGATTATTATTAGCATCATCATCATTTCCAGTGTGTTGGCATTTTGGGGGGAGGGGAGTTTGTGGGCTGGTGCCGTTAGAGAGCTCCTTATAAGTCTGGCTTTTCCCGAACAGGGAAGGAGGCCCTGTTCTGACCCCCTGGGTAAGGATGGGGTGGGGAGAGGAGGGGAAGGACAACAGCTGCAGAGAATCTGGGCTGGTTGTGGAGAGGAAGGGGTCAGGAGGTGGAACTACAGGCTGACAGATCAGGGAGAAAGGGTTAATCCTAAAGCCCTCTACAAAGCTAAACCAACTTGCTCAGTTCTGATAACAGCTGTGTGATCTTGGGCAAATTATTTAGCTTCTCTGGGACTTACTGTCCTCCAGTCTGATATGCAATGCTTGAGCTCGAATGTCTAGGGTCCCTTCCAGCTACAAA